>NW_008660263.1:42447-136080 GCF_000695815.1 Acanthisitta chloris
CCTCAGAGGATCCACTAGAGTGGGAATTTTGAGGATTCTGTAAAAATTTATCAGGGTTCCACAGAATGGTTGGAAAAACCCCAGATAATTGGACTCTGTCTGTGGGGGTTTTAGCCATTCAAAATAGGTCTCTTGTGGTAATATAAATCTCTTGAAGTCTACTGAATGTTTTCCTGTAAAGTGTAGCTTTGTCTGTTCAGATTCTGAAATTCTGCACTTTTCCACATAAAAGGAAACACGAGTATTTTTTTCATAATCTCCTTGGCCCTTTCAGACTGAAGATGCTTTGAACACTGGACTCAGCCACAGACAGCTCTTATCAGCATCTATTTTGTCCTATTTCCCTAAATGAGACAACTCCAAGAGCTGCTGTACCAGAAACACTGCACAGAGCCCCAGAGCGATACACGATATGTAGAGTCGAGACTGCCTTCCACCCTCTACTCCTATCACATTTCAAGTGGTATTTAAATTCTCTTTTCTGCTAAAGCCTGGAGAATTAAGACTTTCAGAAACAGTTAATCTCATGTCCGTGGGGACCCACATTCCCATACAGCCAGGGAATCTAAGGCAGGACACAGCGATGCTCAGCTCTGCAGGACTTGGGTGCTTAGGCTGCATCCTCACCAGGTACAAGCAAGGGTAGCCCTGCCAGGCAGGGATGATGGCTAAAAAAAGACCTTTGTAATTTTGTGCACTATATAGAACATCACTCAAAGGAGCAATGCTAGAAATATATAAATTTTCTGCACAAGCTGAATTTCAATACAGCATTATTACAGTTTTTTGGTTTTTTTTCTTAAACCCCATTTGGGGCCAGTCTCCTCACTGGTGTGCATCACTCAGACTTTGTGAAGCTGCACTAATTGAGAGCAGCAGAGGATCTGTCTCTCTTGTGTTATGTTTAAAATATTCATACAATTAAACAGTGCTTTGAAGTGCTCTGGAGCTAGATGCACTCTGCTTTACTTTGGGTGGTCAGGGGATGAAAATGGAAATGTTTTAATTGGATTTGGTCCTAAGAAACTGTGCCATGTCCTTGTTGGAATTTCCTTGCTAAGCGATACTACACCTTCTCCTCGCAGCTCAGAGCAGTTGGCCCTGTGCAGAGGGGACCATGATAAATGGTTCATTTTAATCATCTCTACTTTGGAGTGAATTAGGAAGGAGGGGCATGTTTTATTCACTGAGCTGTGTTACTCCACGGAGAAGTATTTGAACCAAGGAAAGGACTCAAATGCATCTTGGCTGTAGGACAGGTTTGGATTTGTTTGTTTGTTTGGAGTTTTTTATTTTTGTTCTGGTTTTTTTCCAGTGGAAAAAAGCCCATTTACTCCAACTTCTTGCAGCTATTGCATAATGAGGGGCCATTTTCTGATATGCAGTATCTAAAGGTCAGAGAAAGCCTTGCTGCTATAAAGTAATGGCTTATGCACTTACAGTGTGTGTGTGCACAAGATTTTCCTCTCTCCACTCCAAACTCTAGCCCAGCTACAGGCAGGAGCTGTGTGCAGGGAACGTTCCCCCCATGATTGTGCTTCTCAAGAAACTGCCATCACTGGTGACATAGTATTGAATTTTAAAATTCCTTGTGCTTGTGGATGGATCTTTTTGACATACTCATCTCATTTCAGATTAATTTGCAAATCATTCTGTTTGTTTTTGCAAAGCTTTCACTCAGTTGTCACATTCCCAAGCTTTGTTGGGTGACATCTCGTTGGCGATGTACCTCCGTCACAACTAGGAAGTAACAGCAGATGAAACGTATGTAGATTTCCTGCTTTGACAACAGCAAACATTGATACTTTTCTCAAAAAGCTCTTTTTCCTTCTGGAATCCTAGAAAATTGCATCTGTGTGTGTATGTATTAAAAAAGTATATCTCTGTGTGTGTATACGTAAGTAAAATGGCACATTATGTGTGTATATACATGTTAACCACTTGGTGATGCTTCTGGAAGGTTAGGTGACATTGTAGTTACTCATAAGTTTACTTCCTTGAAAGTTTAAGCTGAAACTCTGAAGACAATATTAAATACACTGACTTTAGTCACCAAATGAACTTGCCCCTCAAATGCCTATTTCTGTGACACTCTCCTTCCACCACAGGTCCGTTTTCTGATTTTATTTGCCTCTTTCATCTTCCAGCTGCTTATCTGTCCTTCCAGATTCATTACCTTTCCTTTCCTTTCTCCTTACATCCTTTCTTCTCCCGCTGTGTTCCCATTTTTAATGATTTATTTTATGCTTTATTTTGTAATGTTTATATCTGCAGAATGAACTGGTTTTATAACCCCCCAAAATGAATTCTATAATTTATTTTCCTCACAGAGTTAATGTTCACTGCTGCTGAGCAGCCTCTCGCCGGTAGTGATGCACACCCTGATACTGATGCCAGGTGACTCCACTGCGGTTCAAGCCACAGGTTTTGGCTGAGTCAGAGTCAGGACTGGATGGTGCCTGTGGGGAGGTGACCAGGCTGGGGGAGGAACTTAAATAATAGCCATTCTGAATCACACATATCATCCCTCTGTCCCCAGCTCCTGCCTGAAACAAGATGCTTAAACAAGAATATGAACTGGGGAGTGTGCAGAGCTTCTCTAAGCATCTAGCTCCTCTTCCCCTTCTTGCCTAGCTTACAGCAATCAGAATTTGGTGACTTCCTAAGCATAAATTGCACCTTGATCATCCCATTTAATAGCCATGACTTGGTCCTGTCTTCTATAAATTTGTCTAATCTGTCCATGAATTTATTTATCTTTTGATCTCCATAATCCCATGGCAGAGTCACCCAACTATGAATGCTGGGGGAAAAAAATATTTCCTCCTGTTTGTTGTAAACATGTGGCCTGATCATATTGCCAAGTATCTCCTAGTTCTGGAGTGTGGAAGAAGGCCAAGAACATGCAGCACTGGGTTTATGGTGGGTTACGAGCCTCAGTTCAGCATCAGGAATCTTTTTTTTCTCCACCTCAAGGCAGAAACACCTCACTGCCATCTGAAAACTGAAGTCCATAAATGCATAAGCATTACTGGGGGGGGGGGGCATGAGGGCTGAAGAAGGTGCATAAATCATTCAGAGTATTTTTAAATAATAGCATGTCTCACTACATTCATCTCCCCTGAGTTTATTCCTCAACCCCTCAGTACATTTTGACATTCAGAGTTAATCATACCTTCCAGTCAAAATACACAGCACAGAACCATCTTGGAGGAGAACTGCAGTTCCCTCGAGCCCAGACTGTGGATCTGTAGGGGCCAGGCAGAGCCAAGTCTGGGCTGATGTTGTAGATTATGGCACTTAAATGGTACCAGCTTCACAGCATCCCTGGGAAATGCTGGGGGCAAGCAACACGGCCTCTTCCCTGGTTATCCCTGCACCTGGTGGGAGCAGTTTGCTGCTGGGCTGTGCATTTCTGCTGTTCTCTCCCTCTGTATTAGCACAAGTTACACTGGTCACTGAGCAGAGGATGGGAATAAGCAGATGTGTGTGATGGTTGAGTGGACTGAGTGACCATCCCATGGGGATCCTAGTTCTCATTCTGCATCCCTAACCATTGGACTGGGATTTTTGGGATTCCTGTCTTAAGTGGCAGTGTGCAATGAGAACTGTTTTATCTAAATGCAAATGCAGAAACATTTAGAAGCCTGAAGGAAGAGAAGCTGGATCCAGGTACTGCCTTAAGGAACAAGAAGTGATCCCTGGTGGTCTTCGCCTGGGTTTTATCAGAGGACAGGTTTGCCCTGTTTGACTACCTGCCTCCCAGTCACTGTGACATGGTTTGATGGCAGAGGCATAATGAGCATCTCCCATTTGATTATCCATCAATGTTGAGCTTTGCTGCCAGTGCCATGAAAGGGAGACAGTGGGAAGAGCAGCAGGAGGCAAGCAATGAGCTCTCTTTTAATTTAGCCATAAAGAAGGCACAGAAAGAGAAGGATGATGAGGTGGCCTGCAGTGCTTTGTGGAAGGGAACATCTTTTTCAATTATCCATGTCTGCTTTGTGTAAAGTATCAGGAGTCTCAGTACATACTTCCCAATATCCCTCTTATGTCAACATAGATCAGCTTAATGTACAGAAATGTTATGTGATGGGAACATCTCATTCAACACAGTAGATAATTGCTGGGTGTTCCATTCAACCCACAAACCAAACTCTGGGAAGCCTTAATACTTTGGCTGTGACCCTTGGGTGTGATTTTAAAACTCAAAATATCCTTTATCTCCTCCTGCAATTTAGGAATAAGAATTGTTTTCAGGAGTTATTCAGGCTAAAGATCCACTCTGTGAAGAGACTTGCAAGGAAAACACCAAAGGTGTGTGACCACCTCAGACATCTGGGATGACGAAAGGAAAAGCTCTGTGCGTGACAGCACATAAAACCATTTTAATTAGAATTGCTCTCTGGCCTCTGTAGTCGTGGTCTGACACAGACCTGCAGCTCTCAGGCTAAGACAGACAGCAATTTCCTTCTCGCAAAGCCTTGCAGAGATGAGCATCCTCAAAGCTTCACAATATAGCAGTCTCTGGCAGAGACAAACTCTCTTTCCCCAGTGTTGCCTCTTGATTATGTTGGTATATACTGCAAAATAAGATTAAAAGCCCTCTTAGCATCAAGGACACTACCTCCCTAGCAATTCAGTACTTACCAGCCTGAGAAGCAAGACCAGATGTGCTTTGTTGCTCTTGAAGTACCAAAAAAAGCACTGACTGCAGGGTTATTAACTTAGGAAAGTTGTCCATCCACTGAGATCCATAAATAATCCACAACAGCCTCTCTGCCTGACTCCACATCTGATCTCCCGTGCTTATGCTGATTCGTAGCCAGATGAGATTCTCCTCCTCACAGCTGTCCAGCAGATTGTTTTGGGCAAAGAAGTGATGAACTCAGCTGGAACCACCTGCTGCCTCTTTGGTTCTTGTTAGCTCTTGGAATTAGACTGGACCATTGCTCCTGGGAGGAAGAAAGGCTGGAGGGACCTGATTATAGCTGGAGACCACTCTCATCTTCCTGAGGATGACAGCCAGAGATGTGGGCACTGACACATGTTGGTAGAAGAGCTCAGTGTTGCACCAGTGTGGGTACAGGCTGGCTGTGGTTGTGAACTTACAGAAAATGGTGTAAATATGTCTAGGTACATGCACTTTGGAACTCTGGAAGAAGTTCCTGCCAGCTGATGGCTCAGGTTTTGGGTGATTTGGCACTGCCTGGTAAGCCTGGAGATAGGCATTTCTCATCTGCTGCATGAATATTGGTGCCACTTCATGCCACGTCTCCAGCTCTCGTTTCTGGGTGCTGGTAACGACTTATTGAACACCAATTTCAAAGAGATGAATGATACAGAAGGGGGAAAAAAAAGGAAACATCAAGGTTTGATAAGATGTTGTAACCACATTTAATTTCTTCTCGTCTCTGGTAAAATTCTGATACTAGAAATAGCCTGGTTGTTTCTGCTAAATTTCAATTCCCTTTTCATGCCTGATGCTCGGATGTGGCCTTTTCTTGTCTACATATATATGCATCTGTTCAGATGGCACAAAGCCTACTTGCATGTTAGCAACATACCTGTTGCACTGGGAGAAAGAGCCTCTTTGCACTTAATTACCTTCAATGAGGGGAACTGCCAAAATGAGTGGAAGCAGCTTCAGCCTTTGCTTCAGCCTTTGCTGTGTTTCCATGATCATCTACTTAATGTGAGAGACTTGTAAAGGTTGCTGTGAAGAGGAAGAAAATAATAGTTTCTTCTCTTCAGGATGAAGTAATGGCTTAAACTTCTGCAAGGAAGATTCAGACTAAATAGGAGGTAAAACCTTCTAATGGCAAGGATGAGGGTTTCCTGGGGAGGATATAGGGATTCCACAGCTGGAGGCCTTCGAGCAGAAGCTGGATAAATATTTATCAAGTGCCATAGCCATGATTGAGCTTTCACAGGGGAAAGGACTAGAGCGAGAGTAAATTGCTGCGATGCTGAGGTTCTTTCCAGCCTTTTGATTCTAGGAAGCAGGCAAGAAAATGTTCATTCTAAAAAATAAAGAACTAAATAGAATCTTCCACTTCTGCTACTCATGCTGCTGCTGTAGGGCGCAGAGTCAGGATATGAATTACCTGTGCCAGGAAATGTGAACTGAGCAGAACAGAACAGGACAGAATATGCCTTCCCAGCTGGTACAAGTCAGCAGCTGCAGTGCTACACATTGGATCAGCTGCAGTTTCTGAATGTATTTACTGTCAGTCCTAAACCCAGCAATAGGGCACTCAAAGGGAACAGAAATTCTGTTCATTACTCATTCAAGTCTTTTTTCTGATGTTACCTTAACTCTCTGGGATGGTTAATGCCATCCTTAGAAAACATAGTTTGCAGTTATTTGGCAGTTAATTGCTGAATTTACCTTTCAATTCTGTTTGCATTTAAAACCTCCTGCTTTTTTCATTATTAGTCCTATATTTACCCCCTTGGTCTGCTCACACTGTACTTGTCACAACTGCCTCATTTAGTATTTTGGATGGACAGTTCATGTGCTTTGCCTGGCCAATAAGTCTGAGACTGATGACAATATTGAAGCTATCAAACATCTTTCTGTCATTATCATGGAGAAATGACTGCTGGCTGGACAAGAGAGAGGAACCCATTGGGCTGCCTCAGAGGCAACCAGAGATGTACCCTTGACATCATGGCCTACCTCCCCGTTGTGGGAGGGCAGAGCCTGCAGCTGGCCCAGCACACATTCCTCCAGCTCTCTGGGGCAGCTGTACCATCTGCTGCCTGTGAGGGAAGGAGCTAAACCTCTGCTTCCTGCAGGGACAGCAATTAGCTGAGCAGGGGGGACATGGTTATTTCCCTCACCAACCTGGTATCCGAGGTGTGGGTGGCAGGATAATGATGCACCCCACAGTACAGACAGTCCAGATTCCATACTCACTGAGCACTCCTACCCATGAATAAACAAGGTGGTTTATTTTCAGGGAGTTGGCACGAAAAGAACCTGTGGAAATTCACTTAGCAATCAGCACTTGTTTTTGGCCATGGCTGTTACCATAGCAGATGAGGTTTCTATGACCCCAAGACCATCCATCTTCTTGAACAGAGGTGATGCTGTGAGCACAGGGTGAGGTAACTGGGTTTTTTTCCATTATTTTGCCATGGTCCCAGCTGCTCACCAACGTCTGTCGCTCTCGTCTCAGTTGATTTGGAGCCAACTGCTTCTCATCCGGATCTTATTTCACCTGGAGAATGGCACTCTCTGGGTAAATCTGTGTTACTCACAGGTCTGAGGGGATGAGAGGAACACTTTGAGGTCAGCAGAGTGCTGGAAACCTGTAAGGCTTTGCAAATTTTTCTTTAAACTGACAGACCACTCATGTGGATATTGTCATTGCTGTAGGTCATGAATATATCACATCTCAGGTTAGGTGTCAGTCTGCCAAGGGTGCTGATTTGGGACTGAAATAATGGCAGGTTTCTGACCGTTGGGCTTGACTGTGTACCTTTGTCCAAAGAGTCCATCAGCAGGGAAAAATGGGTAGAGTAAAATAATTGAGGGTAATGAACTGCTGCTTTATGACGAGAAACTGGATGTCCCCACCAGGAGAGAAGGAAGCATGGGAGAATACAACTGCCTTATAAAATAATCACAGATCCAGAGGCTGAATTGAACTCAGAACTGTGATTCACCACTTCCTGCAGCCTGAGGGAGGAGCTGGTGCTGGAGATGGATTCCAGCAAGGTGTTTCTCATGCTTTTCTGACCAGGAGTAGCTGTGCAGCCACCAGAGCTTTGCTGGGAGAGGGAAAGGCTCTGTTAGCCAAACAGCAACACCCCAACCTGGACAGTATTGGCCCAGATGGGAATACTGGGCCAGCAGCTGATAAAATCAGTATGGTTTGTATTGTGTGGATGTGGAAAACAACAGAATAAATTTCTAGGAGAGGATTTTCCAAACTTTGTTGTGCTTCTGTGAAAGTCACTGCTGGAGGCCAAAAGTGTCTAAACACAATTTAATTAATGAGGTGGGTGCCATACCTGATCGGGTATGTGATAGGAGTGCAGGCTGAAACCTTTCACTGTGGTTGTGTTGTGGTAGGTTTATGCCAACATAGCCAGTGACCAGTGTTTGTAAAGCCAGTCTGAAATCCATTCTTAATTTCACACTGCTGATGGACAGGGAGGGAGACCATCAGTTTTACTTGAGTATGCATCGAATTCATCCCCCACCACCAGCACATCATTGCCAGTGGGTGAGTTCCACGCAGACAGCAGCACTGTTCAGTGGAAAAACCTACAGCTTCAGGGTGATGATGTGTTGCATACCTCTCCTGCTTTAATATTCACTTCCTGAATTGCTCTCTTGGATGTGTTAATTCCACATGCCTTTGTCTGCTGTTCTGCTTCACTCTCACAAAGCCAGGAAAGAATAAATAGCAGTGTAATGCACTGTGTGACAGTATAAATGCCCTCCAAAGAACAACTGCTGAGACTGTTGACATGAGAGTTTGTAAGAGAAACAAAGGAAAATATGCTGATTCTGCTGCTTTGCTGCCTAACTCGTGCTGTGCTTGACTAAATGTTATGTCAGAGCTCCATTGCTCATGGTTTTCTGATGTTTCACTGAGGAATAAGTGTCATTGTTTAAGTTATCCTGTTAAATTAGATCTCAGGTTGCAGGGTAGGAGGACTCACCCCTCTTCTATCAACCATCTGTCTAAACATGCTTTTGTGAAGTACAGACACTAGATGGGAACTCCTGCTTTGTTTCACAACATTCTGTAATTATTAAGAGGAGGAGAGAGACACACAAACCACCCCTGACTGCAGCACAGGGACACCACCACCCACCTACCTGTCAGTTCTGCTCCCCCTGGACAGAGAGACTGGGAGGAGCTTCCTGCCAGAGGCACCAGGGGTGTCTGGATCTGTCAGAACTGGTCTGGGACCACTGAGAGCTGGTTTGCAGCCAGGACAAAATCTAAGAGGAGGTTGGTTTCAGAAAATGACATTAAGATACTTGACATTTATAGAGGACTTAATGAGGGAGGTCTGTATCATCCCCAGCATCATCATCAAATGGAAGAAGTGGAGGCTCAGGAAAGTGGCTAATCCAAAGTTAACAGGTGGGCTGGTGCCAAGAACAAACTTAGAGCCCACGTCTGAGCACGATTTGCTGAGACAAAGCAAGGATGCTCCCTAATTCTTTAAATACATAAGGAGCCCATAACCTTACAGGAGCCCCTTTTTGTCTGCCCCACTCATGATAACTTGTTGCCTTAGACTGTTTAATTTCTCACATGTTGTACTGCAGAGGAAAAATAGCAGAGCCCTGAGAGCAAAATCTCAGGTGACACGTTTAAAAGATGGGCTGCGGAAGGGTTAACATATGAATCCACTTTAGAAGTGCACTCTTATGATCACCATGAGCCCCCTGATTCTTCTTGGCTCTGAAACAGTTCATGTCTAGAGAGTTGATGGTATTGGATAAGTGTATTACAGCAGAAGAAATTCCCTTGCAATTAATGACAGGAGATTAATAAAGGCAAGGAGCTTAAGGTGGTCAGCCATTCGTGCTTTCAGCTCTGGTGACAGCCAGTGCCATTGCATCTGGGGATCTCAGTGGAAACTTGAGCCCCAACAGACTGCAAGGAGCAGAAGATGTTCCTAAGGGAACCCACGGACAGAATGAGTCACCCCCACACTGAGCAGCAGAGAGTAGTAATTCAAGGTCAGGGACCAAGTCTTGGAGCCACCTTTCCCATTTCAGCTAGGTGTTTGCTTAAGACCCACGGTCTCTCTTTCCCATTACATATTTTTATCTTCCCACATAATTATCTAAGGCTTTAAAAAGTGGAGCAAGGCTTAACTCCAGAGACAGTGATGATAATAATAACTTAGCATTTATCCGGTAATGTCCCGTGGTGGGAAGCACTGTGCTGATCCTTAGTGCTTATTGATACTGGTTTCCCTCATGTATCAATCTGGGAATTTATCAGGGTGAAAAAGCATTTGGTCAATAGTCTCCATTTAAAACTCTCATGGACCAGCACATTACTGGAATGCAGGCAGTCAGACCAGGGGGCTTGGCAGGGGTGAGCAGGGAGTCTGGGCTGCCAATCTGCTTCCAAGCCACAGGGGCACAAAGCAGAGGAAACTTCAGGTGAGTCAAACTGGCTCTGAAGATTTACTGCAAAGGTTTTAGGTACTTGGCACAGGATAAATACTGAGATTTTGCAGTCTAGCTACCCAGGAAGGTGTATCCTGTGGCACCTTTGCACATCTGGATGCCTTTCTTCAAGAGGGATTTGCAGAGGTTTCCTGTTAGGTGAGATGAATCCAGAGCGAAGTGTTTAAATGTTATATGTTATAAACTGCAAGTAACCCTCTGAGTAAGGCAGAGCATTGCTGTCCTGGGGCAGTGTTATCACAGACTCTGTCTAGGAAAGGAAATTCCTCCAGCCCTTGGAGCAGCTGCTTCCTGTCCCTCAAACTGGTTGTTCTGGCCATGTTCTTGGGGAAGAAAGGAAGCAGTCCCTGTGCTTGGGAGTGGGCTGGGATTTAATGCTTATGTGGTCCATCTAGGGATTAGCTTTGGCTGGGGAGGACTCTTGGTCAGCCCTAAAACAGACTGATACAATCTGATCCACAACAGACTTCCAAAGTCTCTGTGACAGCTGAATTAATTGCACAAAGCTACGCACAACAGAGGCCCCTGAACATGTAAAACTAACTGGCAACTCCAGTTAACAGCATCTGGCAGTTTCAATAGAGGTGTCAACAACCCATGCAAAGGTTATTGGAATTAAAGGGAATTACAGAACTGGTTTTAAAAACTTAGTAAGCTCAGAAGATGGGATACTCAGGCCCTGGTTTTCGAAGCGGTTCTAGCGCATCCTTCTGGCAGAGGTTATTTCTTTGACCATCTGTGAATGTTGAGCACTGAAATAAAGATCTTGGCAAACCTTCCTTTCACGCTTTCCTGGAGCAATATTGTTCACAAGCTCTATAGGAGAAAGAAGCATTAGAGAGATTGGGTACGGGTGCTGCAAATGTCCAGATCACTTTCATGTCACAGAAATTTTGTCATGAATTCCAGGGGCTTCTCAAGCATTTCATTTGTGTAGTCTGCATATAAACAAAGTGCAGCACAGCATCAAAAAGAGTGACACCTTTTCTATGGTTTTTGTTGGACTTTGGTTCAGGACCTGGACAAGAAGCCTAACAGTCCTGAAATGTACGGGTGCTGCAAATGTCCAGATCACTTTCATGTCACAGAAATTTTGTCATGAATTCCAGGGGCTTCTCAAGCATTTCATTTGTGTAGTCTGCATATAAACAAAGTGCAGCACAGCATCAAAAAGAGTGACACCTTTTCTATGGTTTTTGTTGGACTTTGGTTCAGGACCTGGACAAGAAGCCTAACAGTCCTGAAATCAATGGAATTTTTACTGATGCTTTTAGTAGAATTACATCTGCCTGGCTCTGAAATGGGTTCTACAAACTTTTTATGGGCCAAGCTGCTTGTAGTGAGGAAGGGACTGTCCTTCCTTCAGAGGGACAATGGAGATGACTAAAGGCTACTCACCGATGGAGAAATTCTCTGAATATTCCTGTGTGCTTCCAAGCCAGATTTCCTCATTCCTATCTCTGCTACATTAGCTACTCACCATGCACAATGCAATACCTGCAGAGGAAGCATTGATGCTTCTGAGTAAACCAAACTACAGGAGATTTACCAGCAGGGTGAGGATGAAAAGCCTCCTTTCTAATGCAATGACAGCGATGTACCCTCATACCTGTGCATCTTACCTCTAAGCCCTCCTGACTATTGCAAAATCAGACTGAACTTCCTACTCATAGGCTTGATGTGTGTGCAAATGAGCAACAACATTGTACTCCAAAATCCTTAACAAACTGCAAACCCTTAACTAGAAGCAGAAGAGATGCAAGTTCCTCAGCGAGTTGCTCCCTGGCAATGCAGGAGTGCACGTTCAGCCACCTCCCCATCAGCTCATCAATCTCTTGTATCCAGGGCTGCCAACCTAAGTGTTTCTATTTTTTTATGTTAAACAAAGAACAGATTTATGGGTAAACAGGCAAAAAAAAATAAGTAAAAGGAATGGAAATGAATTGCCATCCTTTATTAGGCCACTCCCTGGGTCCTTCATGCAGACATGAAATATGCCAGTGGAAAGTCTCTGCTGCTTTGCATGCTTGCTTCAGGAAATCACTTGCGAAAATTCCCTTTAGTGTTTCTCTTTGTAAACTGAATAACTGAAATTTAAATGAGTATTTCTGACAGAGGCTGCAGACAAGGAAATGCCAGCCTCCCTGGCTTGGGAAAGCAATGCCTCTTTCAGCTAGGCAACAGCATAAAGTGAAGGGAGGGGACCACGGGCTGCTAATTTCCACCTACACTTTGACACTCCTGTGCTGGGTAGCCTTGGGCATGTCATTTAACCTTCCTGTCCTGGTTGCTTCTTTTGCAAAGCTGCAGGATGAATACCTGCTTTCCCTTCCACTCTCTGCTGCCAGGGGTTTTATATAGCATAATAGAAGTGGGTTCAATTTTATAGAAAAATGAGTTAAAGACCCAGGCAGTATCACTCTCCTTTTAGCACTGAGTTATGTGTCCCATCCAGCAAAGCTTTGGGCAACAAGGTGAATAAAGTAGTAATGTCATATTGCTTAGACACCTGCTAACTGTACCATTTGTAAAGTTTGCCCAATATTAGCAGAGGGAGAGAGAAAGAGAGGGAGAAAAAGGCAAAAAGTTTGGTATATCTGCAATTTGTGCTTTGCTGCTTTCATTGCAGATTTTTCCTAGAGCAGCTGAAGGTCCAGCTGGTCTTGAATATTGGGGAAAAAAGGGAAACCTCCTGCTTCCCTTTGATACATGCTTCTTCCCCTTGAAAAAGTGCAAGGAAAAGACAAACATTTGGAATGTGTCTGTAATCTGTGCCCTTCCTCTCACCAACTGATAGTCACCAGCAGCAGAAAAACCATATACATAACTGACAGTATTTCAATGAGTTTTTGAATTTTCAGCATTGGAATAATGTCATCACTGTGTACCATTGCCAGATTCTCTGATCTCAACAAAAACTCCATAAACTGTATCCATAATGTTAGAGAACATTTCTCATTTGCAAAAATTTGCATCCCTAAGATGTGCATCAGAAAGGCAGAACTGTTTGCAGAAGCTGCTGTTCAGACTGCAGGGCTGCCCAATGCAAGCAGATGCTCACAAATGCTATGTTCCTAAAGGAGCAGGGAACAAATAAGGGAAGAAAATAGTTTCCAGAGCCCCTTGGAGAAAATTTCAAGGACTAACAGAGTTCAAGGGTGGGATGGTTGTAGAGCAGCTGCTTTGGGCCTCTGGAGGATGTCAGTGCTGGAGACTTGGCCAGCAGTGGAGCTTTGCTGGCTGTGTGTGATCTGGAGCACAGGCTGTTTGAGGTAATGATCCCACCAGGACTGGGTCACCCAGGCTCAGCCCAGCAGTGATAGGGGGATCCTTAGGGGTTGTTGTAATCTTCTGCCATGAGTGATCCTCAGAAACCCTGTGACTCTGCTGCCCCCAGAGCAGAGAGAGGAGACTGTTGTGATCCTGACTGGATAAAGAATTAGACATTTGCTGTGGTTACCTTGGTGGGAACTGCCTGTCTCTGGTTTGGTATATAAGGGTTGAGGGACACCTCCCCTGGGCTGGGTCAGTGTCTTCTTTCTGTGTTCAGGTTTTGAGGCTGTTATGACATTGGGGCACTTATCTGGATTCCTGCTTGACATGTCTCCTGGCAAAAAATAAGTTTTCCAGCTGCACTGCTGCAAAATGTGTGTTTGTTTTTTTAAGCCAAGGCTAATAAATGCAAAGCAGATGGGGAGGTGTCCTCTTCACCCCAGCGAGGCAATTCTACCAGCTGCTGACACACACAGCAGGTCACAGCTTGAGCAGAAATGCTGATGTCCTCTCACACCTTTTGGGCTGGTAGGCAAGGACAAACATCTTATTTACTTTATTTATTTGTGGATAACAACTTAGGGATGAAAAAGTGCAAGGCAGTATCTGAAATGAACTTTGGTTATTCCATTCCCAAGGAAGAAACAAACTAATTTTGCTTCCAGGCTCAGGCTGTGCCTGTTTCCAGCACAGACAACAATTTTTAAAGAAACTTCTTGAAGCGAAGGTTTTAATGAGTTCTCAACACCATATCACATCCCTTGGATTTGCATCATTTGAACCATATTTCTGGAGGTAATTTTTCAAAGTGGTGCACAGCACTTTATCTGCACGAATGCCTCTGCATGAGTGATTCATACTTCTAAACTGTGGATGTACAAAAGGGGTCCAGGCATTTGAACAAAAAAGTATGGCAATTTTCTTCTGTTTCCAGTGGCTTATCCGGGGAAGGTCAGTTTATCATTTGTTCAGGAGAAAATTACACAACTGTTTTCATCCTCTCCTGGGGCAAAGACTGCCTCAGACTGCAGTGTTGTGCCCTGCAGAACAGGTGGGTTGGGAGGGGCTGCACCCCACGTTTCTGTCTGTGCTGTGGCAAGGGATGCTCTGGGACTGCGTGACAGACATGCAGTACACTAACCTGTCTGATAAATCCATGGCTAGTCAGATCCCCAGCTTGTACCATGCCCAGGGGCAGTGGAGCTGCCTTGGAGGTATTCATGAAATTATCACTTTGCAGGAGGTTATCAGGGAGTCTGTGGATGGAGATCTGCTCTCCCCTGTGCCTTCATCTCCCTTGTCTGTGGTGTATGTCCACAAACTGGAGATTGCTCTGACAGCTCCAATCAAAAGGCTAACCTAGGAGAGCACAGGAAAGTTTCATTCACTGATGTAATCACATCCTAAAAGAAAATAGCCCTCTTGTCCTGGTAATGGATCCATTAAATAACTCTCCAATGTTCTCAGTTCAGCGTTCAGCCTGAGTGTTTAAACCCTTTAAAACAACTAGGGAAGCCATCTGATTTCACCATGTCAGTAATGATGCCGCAGCTTTGAGAAATTAATTTCTTCCCCACTGCATGCTCTGTTTGAGAAATGATATCACATTGTGAGCTACTGCACCAAGCTTCGCTGATCACATTGCATAACAGGATGCTGGCTAATGATCCAAGATAATAGAAGGCGAAAGCTGAATACATTTTTAAAAATCATCACATGATACAAAATAATGCCAGTTCTTGGTACTGTGCAGGAGAGGAAAAACTCTTCTAAATGTGCTGCCCAGATGCTCCATCAGATAGAACATGTTTTCATAATCTAAACTGGAGTGATTATATGATTAATTTTTTTTAATGGTAGAATAAATGAAACACCTTAGGCTGGATGCTCAGCAGGTGTAAGTCAGCAGTGCTCCATTGGAGTCAACATATCATTTTTTTGCTACTGCTGGAAAAGGAAACTAAGAATAGATGCAGTCAGCAGTTAGAAGTTCTCTAGTCCTGAGCAAGTGCCTGCAACATCGGCATCATTAACATCAAGCAAAAACCTGCCCTCATTGTAGATTAATAGCAATATTCCCATCAAAGCTTCAGGATACTTACAGCAGTGACTCTGGGTGGAATCCAGAGGCATCACTTAGCGTTGGGGAAATCAAACCACCGATGCTTATTAAGAAGGTTAAACTTTGCAACAAGGACACTGCAGCTTACACAAGGGATGTCTCGCCTCGCCTGACCCCGTGTTGCGGCGGGTGCTGCATGTTTCTCACCAGCATCACTGACAAACTTCAGTGCAAACCCAAAATTACATGGAAACCCTGGATCTTCCACTTTCCAGAGCCTGGTGATGACCTCACTTTTACAAGGCTGTGTGAAAATCAGGGGTAGAGGGCAAGGAGAGGAGATAAGAGAGGAGTAGAGCTGAATCTCTTTGCCCAGCAAAGCAGCCCAGTCTGTTTTTTGGCCCCTTGCAGTTCATTACTCACAGCTCCTTGGGTGAATAGATTATTTTTCCTATTCAGAATCATTCTCAGATCGTCTACCAAAAAAAAAAAAATCCAATCAAACAGGGGTATGGTTGTTCAATTTTCCCCTGGAAAAATTTCAGAGTAATTAGGAAGCAGAAAGAATACATATGGCCAGTCATATAGCTGGAATAATAATCAAGAACAGCAAGGGGGGGGGAAGAGTCAGACAGTGCTGCCTGTGAGACAGCCTGGGCTGTTTGGAAACTGTGTGCCCAAACAGCATCTGGTCAATTATAAGAAAAGCATCAAATGAAATTCAAACTCATTCAGAAATGAATTAAGATGAGATGAAAAGGGAAACATTTGCAAAGTATCTAATTGGAATGAATAATTCAGTCCTACCTTACCTCTGCAAAATACTGTACAAATATTTACTCCTTTCCCATGCACAGGACTGTGGTGGTGCCCACCTTGCTGCTGCCACCATGGAGGGGTGTGCTGGGCTTTGGCTCAGGGTTATTCTCACAGGCTAATGCACTGTGTGCAGTAAAGTCTCTCACTCAGAGTTTTTATTCTGTGTAGCATTTATACATATATATGTGTGTGTGTATACATATATATATATATATATATAGGGTTTTATGGTTCTTTGCGATCTGAATGAGAAACACAAGTGCTCCATACATACATCCAGGTGTGTGCAACAGGAGGGCAAGATACCTTCTTGTCCCATGTAGGAAAAAAAGTATCCTGTGGTGCTGACCAAGGCAGGACGGTCTCACTGGGTGGTGTGCCTGGATTGAGATCACTGCCTGAGCCCACACATCCCTCCTGCTTGCTTTTCTCTCCATGAAAGCCCACAGGGGTTCATCACCTGCAGTACCCATTAGTTTATGAGTGGCAAATGGGGTAATTGAGGTCAACAAAGAAGGAAAAGCCTGGAGAGATATACTCCTTAATGAGGTTCTGACTCTTATAACATAGGTGTTTCTGTCTTTCTCCTATCTCCCCTTGCAGTGTGTTGTTATTCAGGACGGTTCTTCTGCATGTGTTTGAAGTCCTGCAAAACCAGCTTAATTTTAAACACAGGCTTAAGCACCATCCTGAATGGGTTCTGTGCTTGCTCAGCACAAAATAACGAGACATGCTGTTATCAAAGGGCGGGCAAAGAACAGAGACACATGGCAAAGAAGTGTTTAGTTATAATATTTCCTCTAATGCCTGTTTCTCTGTCCCTCCAGGGTCAGTCACAGAACCACATCTCCTGCACTGCAAGCTCATTAGTTTTATTTCATCGCTTGAAGGGGTGGACACAGATTCTGACATTTACCATGGAAAGGCAGAACTTCAGCACCAATCTTGAGATTAATTGTTGACATTTCTCTCCCTTTTCCCCTTTCATGTGTGTGGGAAAAAAATAAATATATATATGTAGATTTAAAGGGAGGTGAGTAGGAGAAGAGCAGCCTAGTGAGAGGACAGCCTGGTGCTGCAGGGGCCACCACGCTCCCCTGGGGTATAAACAGTCTGGTGATTGCTTCTAATGAGAGAGCAACAGCAGTGATGAGCGAGGTGAGATTCACAGAGCCTGCCTGAATGCAGGAGGTGTCAGAAAAATAATTCATCTCGCATTTCCCACCACTTCCCTCCAGCATATGGCTCAGCCGTGGAGAGGTCCCTCGCACCCGCCTGGCACTCATGGAGCCAGAACAAACAAGTGCTACAAGTATGGCCTTCCTAAATGCTTTTTTTTCTCCTTGCCTCCTGCTATTTTTCCATAGGGCAAAAGGGAGCACCAGAGCTCTTTAGGCTATTTTTGATGTTTGTAGCAGACTGGCTGAGTGTTTGTGTGGTTTGGTAGCAGTAGATGAGAGCAAATTACAGTTCAAAAACCAAAAAGCAACTAAAATGGTCTCATCACTTCAGTCACCTGCACTATACTCAGGCAAGCAAAGGCAAGAGAAATTAATGAGCAAACAGCTTTAAAGCTAGGTTTTGCTGCAATTGATATCAAACAACCTAGCTTCAGCAGGTGCAGGATTTAGATGAAAATAAGGTCCATCTGCCTGCTCAATGGCAGCTGAAGTGACAGTGCCCCTTGAGCCCCAAACCCCAGTGCTAAGGCAGGTTTCTAACTCATAACAGATTTAAAGTCCTGTGCTGGTGCTATGAATGAATGCCTGAACCCAGGTTGCTAAATTTTTTTTCCATTTTGGACTCTCCCTCAAGGTAACAGAAAAGGAAATATTGCTTTATTGTAGGCCCAGACTTCAGATTTCTTCATGTTGCACATCCTGCTGGTTATCAGCTGACACAGTGATGTCAGCAGTGGTCATTGCCTCTAATCATGACTGTCAGGAACTTCTTTCAGCTTTGGAGCTGAACTTTCCCAGGAAACAGCAGATGTTTGCTGACTGCATCCTCCCAGAACATCCCCAATCTGCCCATGGGTTGTTGCCACTGACAGCACAAAAGTCAAATGCTGCCTTCAAACACAGAATCACTCGAGGCAAAACCTGCCTAGCGCAATAGAATAGCACCAGGTGTGATCTTTCCTTGATAAAACACTGTGGGTAAGATTTGATCTTCCCAAGAACAGGAAAATTCAAAAAGTTGCTAGAGGGACGAAGTACCTAAATCTTTTAATGAGGAAAAAATTTATCATTACTGTTACTGTAGCAGACAGGAAGACATCGCCAGACAGTAAATCTGTCGTGGTGGTTATTGCCATTTAATATTGAGTCAATATAAGTAATGTCTTGGAGTCTTTCCACATAAACTGATAAAGCAGCCAGGACATGGGCTGCTCTCCAAGTAGCAAGTAGTTTGAACTTGAGAATTCTGTAATAATTTTTCTCACTCTGGGCTGAGGAGGGAAGGGTAGACTTAAGGGCTAAGGCATTTGCTGGAGAACTGGATTGAAATCTTGGCTCTGGCTTTGGCTTCCTATGTGACCTTGGGCAAGTCATTTAATCTCTGAATTGCTGTGCAAGGGAGATCCCTCTTCTGCCACTCTGGGTAACTTACTTAGGGTATCTGAGCTACAAGTTATCTCTTATTATAGTTTGCACAATCTCAGTTTGATCCAAGATCTGGTGCATTCTTGGAGTTGGAACATAGGAGATGTGTGAAAAGTTATATATTCCATAAAATTCAGTTCACAAGAATCTGTTATCAGAGACTCTAAGTCTTTAATTCAGAAAAATCTAGTAGGGAATCTGCTAATGTCATTGTTTTATTCAGCTGTTCACACAGCCTTGGGAAACTCATCAACTTGCCTTGTCCTGGTGTTGGGTTCAAACTGTGCAGCTCATTGCTATCCAAAAGCATCGTTCTGGCTGCAGCTATTGAAAGGAATTTTTGCTGTATATAATATCCCAAAGTCATTCCCAAGAAAAGACTATATGCAGAGATCACCTTTCCAGTGACTGTCCCTAGAGAATTAAACACCAGTGTGTCTTCTAAGCATGAGGATGGAAGGCAAACGCCCTGTGCCCACAGACTCACCATGTCTCCACTGTGTTCTCCAGGTCCAGTCACAAACCTGTGCTGGAAAATGAGCCCAGGGCTTGGCCCAGAGCAGATGGGGAAGGACAAGGGGATGTTTTGCAGCCAGGGAACTGTCTCATGAGATGCAAGGGTGCACACTGTGACAGTCAGTGGTACAGGCAAGCAAACCCTCCTGCACTGCTCCTCCTCTCTCCTCCCTCCATTCTCCACCATCCCAACAAGTCGAGTCCAGTCACAATTGACCCATCACAGCCTTGTAGATCCCAGGGAGCCACTTTCTAGACTAACACAGGATTAAAAGGAGGAGGGAAGCACCAGGTTTTACTATCAGTGAGCTGCAGGGTATTCAGACTGTGAGTACGTCTGAGCACGGGTGTCAAACAGAAAGTTTAAGGTTAGAAAATAAGCCAAGGGACCAACTGGGACAGACAGTCAGTGGTGACAAACAGGGCTTAAATACTCTGGCATATTGTAATCCACATCCTCAAGTTAACTTCTCTTCATTCCAGAAAAAAACAGCCCCTGCAGCCACACTGATGTGGAGTACAGTCACCCTTCCTCCACTTTCCATACATGGTGACTTCCAAAAAGGTTGACTTCCTTTGCTGTTTTTCCTTGTCTTTTCCCAGCTCTCTGCACCAGTGTGGTTTCCTGTGGACCTGGAGGGAGGGCAGACGTAACTTGTTGTTAAAACCACTTGCCTTCAGCTGGCAAATTGCCTTCCTGCTCCCTGCTCATGCCTGTGACTGGTGGTCACCAGCTCTGTGGGGTGATGCTGGGATGCTGTACTCAGCCCCAGACACCTCCTGCAGCTGAGGCTGAGCAGTAACAGGGACCTGATTAGACTAAGATTTGTATTTGTTGCCTTAAGAAATCTTTGCACTTTCCTTTGTTCAACATTCACACCAGCTCAACTCAGCACAGAGCTCTAATGGTGTAAACTTGGCACTACACTTAGATAAAACTGTCCCAAAGGGAAAACAGCCTAAATCTTGCTGGTTTGAAAAAGCCTCAGTCAAAGGTTTTTGTCAAGATATTGAATTGATGTAGCAGTTTAACAGTTATTTAATATTTATATATTCATGTCTAGCATCCAAATAGGTCAGGAACCTATTGTGCTCCGTAAGGCACAGACACATTCACATGCACCAAGTCTCCAGCACATTTCAAAAGCATCACTGATACCTTCAGACTGCTGCTGCATCCCCAGTACTTGCTTAATGGGAAAAAGAGGTTTTGAAAATGTTTCTTAATGCAATGAAAACGCTATGTGAAAGCATTCAGATTACACAGACAATTGAGTTTTCTCTGTAATTCTGTTTTTGAAAGCTTCATTCCAGACAAGGAAGTCTTCTGAATTGGTGGCATTTAATTCTTGTCTCAGTGCAGCAAGTTCTGTGCTGATTCAGGATCCAGCTCTGCTGTAATCAGGGATCTGGTTCAGGGTTACTCCAGGAACTGTGCAACAGAGTTTGGCAGAGTTTGCATTTCTCCTTTCCCTTCCTTCTGCCTCTCTTTGCCTCCAGACACATGTGCTCGGGTTGTTTACATGCTTTTGTACACAACTGCATGCAGGCACTCCTATCATTCTACACAATATATACGTGATATAAATACATAGGACGATGCTGGGCTCTGACTAGTCTGATGTTAGTATTTCTGCATGTTAATTTAGCAGCCCAGACATTTTTGGCCCTTGAATCAGTGGAGGCAAAATATGCCCAAAGGGAGCTGTGAGCATGCAAAATCCTGGCAGAGGGGAAAAGGAAAAACAAGGAAGTCAAACCATCTTTGGCCATGGCTCCTCTCTGCTAGCAGCGTGGCAGATGGCAGAGGGTTACTAGACAGCAGTTTCTTGAGGCTTAGCATAAGCCAAGAAACAGTAAAAGAAAAGGAAAAAAAGAAGACGGAAAAAGGAATTTAAACAGATTGTTGTGTCACTGTTCTATTCCTGCCACCTCAGTGGGAAATTAATCACATAATGTCACGTAATAAAGCTAACCCTGAAGGTCCAATGTGAAAATGGCTCTGCCTGGGGGCAGGAGTGAATCAAACCTCAGGGGAGGACAAGGGAAAATAGGGATGGGGGAAGGGCAGCACTGGCTGTTCTGGGAGGGGAATAGCAGCTCATACAGCCAAACCCCAGGCTCAGATCTGTTCCAGCAATGTGCCCAATGGCTCTGAGAAGTGGGAGAAAAGAGATGCAAAGTCCTCCTGGGGAGATGCAGCTCTCACGTGAATGCATTTTTTTTGCCCTGGGTGGGGGCAGCAGGCTGGGGGGCTGCGGCAGGGCAGGGGGAAGGGGCTTGTTGACTGGAGGAACCAGCCATGAATTAGTAGCATCTCAGCGTCACAGAGAAGTAAATGGACCGTTCTCTTAATTGCAGATTTACAGCCAAGATGGGTACTGAGGAGTCCATATTTCTTCAGAGGAGCTGGATGGCCGTGGAGAGAAGGCTCCCTGGAGAGATATCTAGGATATGGATGGACGTTACCCATAAATACAGTGAAATAAGTTTCCCATTAGACTTAAATCCAGTGAGGCGGCATGAATCACCTTAAACATGCATATAACTCTCCCTTATATATCACCTCTGTTGAAGCATTAATTAACCCATAACAACCATCCCTAGAAACTCTAAAAGATCTCCTTCTTCACTCTATCCCAGCACAACAGCCGGAGAAACACAGTAATGGTTTCTGGGTCAAACCACAACCTGTGTGTTTGGCACTGCAAAAAGCTGCAGTAAATCCCCCACTCTCCATCTGGGAGGTGCCTGAGGACCCCTGGGACTACATGGCCCAAGTGAAGGGCTGGATTTGAGGGATTTTCACAGTTCTTTAAGGTATTCATATGCTCAAGCGCTTTGATGCTACTTCTGATGGTAGAACCTGGTAAGCTTAAGAGAATGGAGTGCCTGGAATATGGTTATTTTTCTTTTTTATTTATTTGCTTTATACAACTCTGCCATGAAAGAATCATGTTGGCTTGCATTAGGTTGCACAGATTGGTTTGAACTGGGTTTCCAATGACAGAGAAGCAGCTGAAAGAGCAGAGCAAGGCAAATAAAGGAAAGGCACCAAGCAAATAAAAGGGCTGTTTAAGGAGGCTGCATCCCCAACTGGAGCTCCTAGTATTTGTGTCAGTGCCAAGAGAACCAGGCGCCAAAAACAGAGAAAGGAAAGGAACTAAGTGGGAAAGAGAAATTAATCCTCAAGTAACTGAGAACAGGTGCTTCATTTGGGCTCTTGGATGTGAATGTGCTGCAGTTGGTTGCTCTATCGACAGGGGAATTCAATAAGCAAGGCTGGTGCACTGATGACAGAGCTTGGAGAATGAAAACCCATGTAAATTAACTTCCTTCCACCAGACTGTGCTTTATTAAAAAGCACAAGTTGTCAAGGCAATACCTTGAAGGTCACAGCTCCAGCAGCTTGGGCAAAAAAAGCCTCAAACCTGAACCTACTAAATGCCTTGTGTAACTAAAGGGGCTGGAGTTGCAACCCTTTATTCTTCCTTCTACTGGCAGGAGACTGGTCCCTGCTTGACTTCTGTGATGAGAATGTGCTTGCTCAGATCCTCAGACCATGAGAAAGGAAGAAGGTAAGGTCAGTATGGCTTCCTGCACCACCAGGAGGGCAGCAGGGGAAAGCAAGCTCTTGCTCTAGAGTCATACTGCTCAGGCCAGGACACCTGAACCACTGCTGGAAGTGTTGTAAGGAGCTGCTAGAAAAAATGCTTCCTCTGCTCCCAGTGCAAGGAAAAAGCGAGAAGATAAGCAGCAGTTCTAAGCAGCATCCCTTTATTGAAGTTTGCAGCTAAAGATATAGCCTCACCCAGGTGGGTTTTTTCCTGTTGGGCTGGTAGTTCTGTGCCATGCAGAGGGAGCTGGGAAGAACAGCAGTTGTGATACCCCCATGTCATGCTGCAGTTGATGGCTGCTGCTGCACACAGAGTTATGGCATCCTGACTCCATTCGATGCAGGATGATGTTTCAGAAAAGAGTTAAGAGCATCATGTCAAATATAATTATGAGACAATAACAGCCTATTAGTTCCAGTGCCTAATTTTAAACCTCAGACTGTCTAAACACCCTCAGTCTGCTTTTAGAAGGGCTGTCAGCTCCTCAAGTTATAAATAAGAAGCATAGAGAATGGATAATCTCTGCCTGTCTTACGGCCAAACACCACCCTCCAGAAAAGGTAAAACTCCAGTTTCATCATTTACTCATTGAGATTTTTATTTCTGGCTAAATGTAACCGATTTCCCCTGGGATTATCAAGCTAACACAAGGACTTTATCAGCTTTGACTCTGAGCCATTGCAGTTCCTTGAAAAGGCAGAGGCACCATCCCCTGAGCAGCTCAGTCCACTCCTCAGTTATCCCAAATCTGACCAGTTCTTGCTTCTTTTGAAGCATCCACTCTCTCCTCTCGTGCCCCTGTGCACTCCTGCAGCCAAACTCCCTGCACTCACCCTGACACACGTTCTCTGGATTCAGGCACAGATGAGGCTGTTTGCTCTGGAACATCCTGGGTAATTTTCAGGTCAAATCATCTGTGGAGACAAAGCTAATTGGTCATGTGAGCATGAGCTGATAGCAAGGTTTTTACTGTTTGAAAGTCTTTAGTGAATGTTATACATATGCAAATAAAACCTTCTAATTTTAGAACACTGTTTGGGTAACTATAATAAATTGTTACACCAACTACACCCCCCCAAACCCTGTGATGTAGAGTTGAATATTGTATGTATGAATGATGCATCAAAAGTAGCCCATATACTGAGTCAGGATATCTTCCACTAATGAAGTCCCTAAAGAAATGCACCACAGACCTTCTGAGCTGAGATATTATGATGGCTTGGATATATCAAGAGATAGCTAAAATAGCATTAGATATAAGATCTTCCTAGTAAAATTTGCCAAAGAAGCACATAAACATCAAAGAGCCTGAACTTGTAACTGCTATAAAATATTCTTATGTTTGGATTGATAAGAAAGTAGGGTAGTGCCCTAGATGCATAGCTATGAGGAGTAGTGTGGCCTTAAACTCTTGTGACTTTGTCTTGTAGAATTACAAACATTTTGAAATGAATTAATTTTGCCCTTAGAAAAAGATCTCAGTTTTTAATTTGCAAATCTATAGTGTGTGGTCATAATACACTTGATTTTTCACTGTTGACCAAATACAAACACTAATACTGCTCAAAGGCTGCAGACTGAATTGATCTGAAAAGTGCCTGATGTTTGCTCTCAAACTGCTCCTGCTCATGTCAGTGAAACAAGCTAATTCTTTATCAGATCAGACCTTATCATTTGAAAATAGACCCTGTCACAGACCATTCCACATGATGAAATCATAAGTTCCTATCTTCATTTCTTATAGTGAAATAATTAGAATATTTCATTTCTGCACACTGAGTCACAAACAACGATAAAAAGCCACTAATTCAATTAGAAATCAGATTATTTTTTTAACGAGCAACTATGCATTGTGATATCAGTATTCATGCATAGTGTTAAAAAGCAAATGTTTGCAGGCTTGCTAGCAACTTCCCTGAGCTCTCTGGAAAATATTGACTTTTTGGTGATCCGCCTGGAATGTGGCTGGTTAGGCTGTGGGGACCCTGGACCCACAGGGTGTTCCAGGTTATGTATGCAGGTCACATTTGGTAACTGAAAATTAAGTGATTATGGAAACACATTTCAGTAGCAACACTCTCTTTGTGTTTTCTAAAACCCTCCTCCATGCTGAAAGTGGTGAAAGCACTGAGAACATCCATACGTGCTCGTGGGGAAGCCACGAGACACCACGCAGAGAGGAGCTGAGCCTTGTCTGCTGCCTGCCCTGTGCTCCTTCGCCCTGAGGAGCAATGCAATCTGTGCTCTCACACTGCTGCTCTGATTATGTCTTCTCCCCCAAATTGTCCCTAGACTGATGCTGGACAGACGTGCGGAGAGAACCACTGCAGGAAGGGTTTTGCTGTCTCACTGCCGCAGAGAACCCGTCGCTGTGCTTGAGCACGTGGCACTTGAAAACAAAGTTATCAGAATAAAGCTTTTAGCTATAAATTGCAGGTATTAAAGATCCATGTGATAATTGTCTTATCTGGCTGCAAATGTGCTTATGGTGCTGAGAGAGACCAAATTGGATTACGCCTGAAACAGGCTCTTCCATTTTCATAAATTACCCGGCCAAGCAGCGAGGGCTCAGAAATGCAGGCGCCTTCCCTTTGACAGGCTGTGATTTTGCTGAAGGATCTTGTGGAAGGGAACAAGCAAGCAAGCTGAGAAAGGTCTTTTTAGGAGGAAGGGATAGAGAGTTACAAACTATGAACCAATGGCAAAAAGTCAAATAAAAGCAGTAAAGCTGCAGCAGAAGAATGGGGGATATATCATACTGAATCCCCAAACTAAGACAGAGAGGAGAACCAATGTGTCTACAGCTCCTATCATCTGGAGCCCTCAGATCCAACTATTTTTCCCTTCCATTCCTCTGCATTTTGCTGTTTGCTCTTGGAATATGCAGCATTAGGCAGTGGTCTACTTCAGTCTTCTGCTGCATGGGACCCGTGGGGACTATTGCTTTTGCTCCCAGTCCCCTGAAAGTCACGGGAAAACAAATATTTCTCTGAGTTTCTTCAGCCTGGAGTGACTTGGTCCCTTTGCTCTGGTCCTGTTGGCTAAGCAATGGCTCTGAGAGAAACCAACATCCAGGAGCAGCACCATTAGCATTGTTAAAGATGTTGGGCCTTGTCTGGGCCTTGGTGGCACTGAGGATTTACATTGGGCATATGTTGGTTTATGTATATTATTCTGGCTGGTTAGAAGCAAGTGGGAACAAAAGTGACAGGAGATCTGAATGGTGTTTTAAACTAGGGAAGCTCTTTCAAAATACAGTGGGGAATGCAAAGTAGCTGTAATAAATATGAAAGCTTTTAGGGCTCTGGCATACATTAAATCTGGAAAGTATTTGGTTAGTGATCTGCCGTATCTCCAACACAGACGATTTTTTCATTTCTCCATCTTTCTTTCACTGTCAACCCCTCTTTTTGGAGAATAAGGGCTAAAATATTTATCTCATAATAGGCTTCTGAATTCATAAAATACATTTTAAGTTATTTCTCCACTTTGTCTGCTCTTTGTAAAATCTTCTTGGTAAGCTTTTCAGAGGTCCTAAGTGGATTTTCCTCTCGCTGGTTTGCTCACAGTGCTCATTGTTGAAATTATTGGTGTTCAAAAAAACACCCCACAAGCCTTTAGAAAGAGAAAGCTAGAAAGGAAACTCAGGCAGAACCAGGAATGGGTTAGCATTAAGGAATATATTAGAAACGTAACAAAGCTCCAACAACAGTGAGTCTGGATCTTCAGGTAGGAAACCAGCTCTCACAAGCTCACAGTGGGTCTGGGACAGACCCACCCAGAGGGCTGAGGGATCACTGGGCTGATGCTTTTCTTCTGCTCACTCTCCCACTTGTGTGAAGGGAAGCCAGGCTAATACATGATACTGAAATTTTACTGTCTTCAAGGCTGTTCTAAAGCCAACTGCTTTCGTTTTCAGGGCAGTAAATTGCTGGCAGCAGAGAATAAAGAGACTGAACTTTCTTTATTAGCTTGAATTTTCTTTATGGATCTGCCAAAGAGCTGTTTTTTTCCATTCAGTTCTGGCTTTCTCTTCATGCTCTCTGCCTACCTTTTGCTGATTTTTCTTTGCTTGCAAACATAACTAAAGTTCTTAAAAACTAGTGTGGGGCTTGTTTCTCCCTGTCACCTACCTGCTAGACAAAGTCATTGGCACCTGGCAGCAGTGTAACTGCCATTGAGCAGCTGAGCAAATACACATTTATTGTTGGTTGTTTCCAGTTAGGAGAGAAATGAATATTGGAGTCTCACACCTTTGGAGAAACCTTGTTGATGTATTAGGAATTTATATGACAAATACTAATTTCACAGACAAGGAAACCAAAGTAAGAAGTGCTGTTGCTATGCTCAGCACCCAAACTGACCCAGCAGTGTTAACCTCTTCCTCATCACACACATCCTTCCATATTCCAAGCATCATTACTGAAACCCCTTTTCCCACATCATTCATGTTTTCAAGTACCTTGGCATGTGTCCTTCTTGTGGCAGTGTCTAGGTTTGTTTTGGGGAGGTCTCCACATTTACCAGTTGCTCCCAATCCAATCTAGTGGGAGAACAAGACCAAAAGAAATAGGCCATGGAGCTGAAGTGAGAAGTTAGAGACAAAACCAGCAAGGAGAGGGTGCACTGGTTAAATCTTTGCACGTTTCCCTCATTCATTCCCCCTAAGGCAACATCTTTATTGTGGTCTTTGCTCCTACACAAGCCCACACATCATTATAGTTGTTTACATACCATCACCAGCAATAATAATAATAGCTAAGTAATAATTCTTCATTTGAATGTGATGAACGGCTGCATCTCTCAGTAAAAATAAATACATGGGGAAAGGGAAAATACATCATTGTTACTAGCAAATGAGGCATAGTGCAAGAAATTAAAATATCTGGCTTATGGAAAAGCAGGAAAAAACAACTTTGCAAGGAAGTCTTAAACCAACAGGCATAAGGATCATTTATCGAACATAAGAGAAATTAATAGGGAAAAGGGATAATTAAGAGAGATATAAATGCTTGCTGAAGTTCTGTATAAGTGAGTACCAGCAGGCATAAAATTAGAGCCCAAATAAGAATGTAGATTACAGTTTCATACTTCAGCTGACACACTCAATTTGTACAGGTTTTTTTAAAAGTTTTTTTTACATTTTTAAAGAATAGAATGCATCCCATCAGGAGAGACCCCATAAGTTCCCAAAGACTCAAAGACAGTCATATAGCAGGTGAAGTTAAAACTCCCCTTTCTGTGTAGCAGGAAGACTTATGCAGCTCTCTGCTCTGAGCACTGCTGCAGTCACAGACTTGCTGAGCTCAGAGGGTTGGGTCAGCACCCTCCCAAACCCTGCCAACATGCTCAATAAGGCACCAGTCATCCTCTACCAGCAATTTCTCGACTATTTGTGGAGCAAGCAAAGGAAGAAGACAGAGGAAAGCATCCCATGCCAGGATGCTCCATGCTTTCCTTGTGAGCTGGGTGTTTGCAGCATCCTACCTGCTGGCCTGGCTTCCCGTCTCACTCACAGTGTCCTCTGACAACCCTGGTGACCCAGGCAAAGCCAAGGATTTCAGGGGTTAATACCCTGTCAAGGTTCAAAGGCAGTTCAGGGAAATGCTACCAGCTGAGAGCTAATAAGGCAAAGCTAAGCCTGCTCAAGCTCAAGGCTTTTGAAGGAAAGGAAGGAGAGGTAAGCAAGCTGTTTGCTTGGGGGGATGATGTGGGTTAGGAAAAGAAGGGGTTGGTGACTGATGATGCTGCTCTTACTTGTTCAACATTTTGCTTTGGCAAAATTTCAGGCTTTTCAGGACTATGCAGCAGATGCTATGACCAGATTAGTCCCTCTCTCCTTTGGGCAGAAGTGCCTTTGCTCAGAGCCTGCTGTGGGGTCAGTGACTCCTGCTCTCACCCCTCTGGGCTCTGCTGGTCTCCCCCTTTCCTCCTGCAGAAGCAATTGTGCTGTACTGGGAGCAGGAAGGGTGCTGAGCAAGGGAGGATTGAACCATTAGGGCTCTTCTGTGCTCTAGGCATCTATAACAGCAAATTATTCTCTGGTGGGATCAGGCTCTAGTTTTAGGCCTTCATAGGTTTGGGTTTTGTTTGGTGATGAGCCAGTGAGAATTTAGCTCTCTCTCTGAAGCTGGACTGGCTGGATTCATGACTTTGACAGGGCTTTCTGTACCAGCAAGGGGGGAAAGTAAATAGATTGGAAATATTCTTTTAATAGCACTCTAAAGCAGCTTGTCCACAAACTGCTGCACATCCAGAATATGTAGTGGTGAGAGGGCATAATGTTTTAACCTTTTCTTTTTTTTTTTTAATTTAAATTGCTTACAAGCTCATGCTGCAAATCTCTCATGCTTGCACTCTCTCGTATAAATATGTCAATACTAAAATCATGCTGTTATTATACTTCTAAGTATTTTTTCTATAAAGAGGCTGCAGGATAACTCTGCCAGCATCTGTCTTGAAGAGCTGGGGTTTAGCACAGCAGAAAGAAAGGACCCAAGACCTGTTTCATCTAAGGGAGTCTATATTTCTCTTTAATGTTTTTCTTGCTCTCCTGAACTGTTTACAAATGGCAGTTTAGCCCTTGGTCTTTGTCAACACGTTCCAGCCACAAAGCCTTCAAAGTTGGCCAGAAGTGCACCTTTCTTTTTCCTGTACCCACTAGAGAAGAACTATATTGTTTAAAAACAAAAATTCAGGAATGAGTCAGAGGCATGAAAGCAAGTGATGACAATTAGGAACTGCTACTCATATTTGATATTCAGGGAATTGTTCAGTATTTGTGTGACTACCCCAAGCTCTGCTTGTCCTGCGTGTGGGGCTGGAAGGGAGGGAAGGCAGAACATCAATCTGTCTCTATTTGCAGCAACATGGAAAAATAAATTCAAGGGCTACTGAAGGGAATTTTACATAGCTGTTACAATAATCTAGCTTCTACAGATGTATATATTTATGCAAGAAAGCCAGAGAGTTAGCTGTGTCTAGGCAGTATGTGTCATTAATTGCTTTACTATTGCTATTATCACGTCTGAAACATATCTGTGCCAGAAAAGAGCTGAGATTTCTGCATTGTGGTGAACACTGGCAGAGTAAAAGAATCAACATCTATATTTAATGAAGCTACATCATGTTCTTCTAACTCTTTTTTCTGAATTAAACTGCTTTAGCTTTAGTTTCCCTTTATGTTAGCGGGTAAGAAGTCTCTTGGTGTTCCCATAATTAATCGTGAGCCCAGAGTACGTTATTTCAGTTTGGCAGAGATCTAGACCATGCATATTCATTAAAACTTAGTTCAGCCTTTGCTTTTATTTCCTAATGATGGCGCAGAGAACTAGGGAGAGGTCTCTTTACCTCTATACTAATGGAAAGGCTCGATCAGGCTGGGACTTTGCTCTCCTGGTGTCCTGTATCATGCACCAATTTCTGACTGAAAACTTTTTTACTAGAACAACACATGAGAAGCTGAGTACTGTGATTTTTAACAAAGTGAAGGCATAAGAGCAGAGAAACAAAGACTTTTTAGTTTAAGGCGAGAGGAGATATGGGGTGCAGGGAGATTAAGCTATGCAATAAAAACAGAGGAGCACAAAGATCAGCAATTTTATTAAACACAAATAAAAACACAGACTGGGACCTTCTTCTTTCAGGGAGCAGAAGAGACTCCTGCTACAGGTGAATTTGCCACAGGTGTCTTATAAAAGGAGATGGGATACACTTCCAGGTGGGAAAACAGCATGTTGGCTCCAGTCTCTCACACGCTGTGACACCAGATGTCCCTTGCAGTGTGGGATTTCCTGTAGTACATTCATAAATCCTGCACCCCTTGCTAGAATGATGTTGCTTGGATAAAGGTTTCAGCAGAAGTAACGTGCAGAACTAGTCCCAGTCCAATATGTGTTGTGGCAATAGGTAATGTTGGTCCCTAAAAGCCTCACTGGATTGCAGGGCAGGTAGGACTACCCATCAGCACCTCTGGGTCTCCTTGGCTTGTGCTCTCCTGCCTGGGTCTCTCCCCTCCTACCTGGCTCTCATGTTGTCATTTTCATCAGTGGTCTATTCCACATTTTAAAGGCTTTAAATCTGTCAACTCTATGCTTACTGCAGTCAGAGGATACACAGAAACCCATCATGTCTACAGTGTCTCCCTTCTGTCACTGCATCTCAAAAATATCCCATCATTTCCTCTCCAGCTTCACATGGCAGAAGTTGCTGTGACATTAATGAAGACATGGAGATTCAGCTTGGGTAAATAAGATGTTTGGGGCATCTTAATTTTCTCCAAGGTCTTTCTAACCTCAAATTTAAATCTGGCTTACAAAAGGTCACAGAAGAGAGAAAACCTAGCAGAGAAATGGACTGGCAATTAGGAGCATGCAACTGGAATAATTCCTCAATTTCCATGCATGATGAAATGAATCTGTCCTGGCAGAGCCAGCACAAAGAGAGGATATGTTGCAGTATGTGTCTGTGAAATGTTTGTATTGTCCATGAAGAAAGACAAAGCTATTTGTGTATCAGCATGTTGGCAATGCTTCCACATTTGATCTATTCCCTAAAAATGGTTGGGTGTGTGGTTGTGCCAAGCTCCAGATGGTGGATTCACATCCATATTAGGAAAAATTAGGTTTAGACCCTGATGAGGTGTTAATTTTAAGCAAGTTTAAAACAGCTCAGAGCTAAGAATAGTTTGCAGCTGAGAGACTTGCAGTAGTGTAATGTGAAGATGCACAGAAACTTCCCTAAAAGAACTGCACTGTGACAGTGAACCCTAATCCAACATTGGAGAAGTGCAGGAAGCATCTCCTGGTTTCGATTTCATTGAAAAGATTGTAAAGAAAATCAACTGAGAATATGCAACCACACAGTACAGAACAAAGGTCATTCAAGAATGATGTAAGTGACGTTGGACCCACCTTGGAGATAGATGAGAGTCTTCAAGATATTTCCATTCTTATTTTCCTAAGGTGCACAAATGCTCAGGAGTGGCACCTATTAGTCCAGTGGGTCCAGAGAACATTTAAGGGCAACTGTTTGCCCCTTTCCAATGCCCACAGGCATGGAAACTCACACGGCTCAAAGCTTGAGGGGGTGGTTGCAGTCAGAATGAATTGAATAACTCTCTTTCCTGGAGCATGATCCACTGAGCTGAGGGAATCTGTGTCCTCCTTGCAGTGGCTGGCGGCTGTGGGCTACCCAGGGCTCCCAGCAATATTAGCACAAGTACTTTGGGAGTTCTTGCTGTTCTAAGGTGATGGCACATGACCAGTGTTGGGTTGTTTGTTGGTTGATTTGTTTTCAAAAAAGATTTGAACCCTGTTTGAATTTAACTGGTAAAATATGAACCTTTTCTGCTCATTGAGTCCAGGCTGTACCTGCTTTTATCATCTCTGAGGGCTCATTTGTACTCTTGTAAGGTACTGTATCCTGTTCTTATCAGTTGAAAGATTAGCTCTGGGAACTATTTACCCTTTGCCAGTGGATCCTAAGGCATATGACCCATTCAGTCATGATCAAGAAGCTGTAATAAATGGGGCACTTCTTTCCCTGACCCACTCTATCCTCTTGATGTAGCACTCTTGCAGGTTTGCTGAGGTCCTGGGAGATTAATGTAGACAGAAGGAAACACAGTGCAGGGACTCTGGCTTAGCCATTCATTTTGATGTAAAGTATGTAGAAACAGTAGTTAGGGTGACACCCTGGGATTTAGGAAAGCTGTGTTCAATTCCCTGCTTCGCCATGTGTGACGTTGCACCTCTGTGCCACAGCTCCAAAACTATATAATGGGATAACTGTATTTTCCTACTTCATGCAGCTCTTGGGAGAATGAATGTCTTTAAATCTGTGAAGTGTTCAGTTAACCTGACAATGAGATCATATAAGTGTATTGCATAGAGATGGCAGAATCCGATGAAGGTGGCTTTAAAATAATATTAGCATCTATCTTCCTGAGTTTGAATCTATGAGAAGAGACTGTTCTTTGTCTGTTTTTCAGGCTATTCATCATCTTTCTGATCCATCCATCGTTCAGGATGTTCCTTGGCCTTGAAAACCCCAAAGAGCTTTGTCATGAACTGCATATTAGAAAATATATTTCTTCTATTTGACAGAACTTCTGGAGCTGACATTTTCTTAAGTATCTTATATTTTCTCCTAAACTAACAGCAGTTAATAGAATAGAGTGATGATTTTTACAAGATGTCCTGTAGCTCAGAGGAATACTTTGCAGATTTGAACTTTGCTTGTCTTTCTAGGTGTCTTTCCTGGACTCTAGAGATAGGCCAACTCAAATGATTAAGAAGTTCTGTTAGTATCAGCACTATTCAGAGTTTTGGCTGCTTTATCTCTGTCTTGCTTTCAGTCCCAGCTGAAATCAAGAAGTAGAAAGGCAAATTGAATGAGAGTGATTGTTATTAATTAAAAGAGAAAGCTGAAAACTTATTCAAAGTTTTTTGTGTCTCAGAAAAATCCCTTTCAGGTATAGATGTCTCAAGCTCCTTGAACAAGTGGATATCTATTCTGTCTTTATCTGAGTCCACTCAAGCATACCACACAGTTGATATGGGCCCCATGTAGGTTTATCTGAATCAGTTCTCCTAAAGTCTTAAACTATATAATTAAGCTTTTTTTTAGTGACTGGAAAACTGCCACTAAATTTGAAATCTGTCACAGTAATTTCAAGGCTAAAGGAATTAAATTTAACAAGAGATATTATTCCTAATTATTACCCTATCTTCAGCCTTTTGCACTTGCCTAAATTCTATAAAAGTTGTGTCCCTTTCATAGCCACCTGATCATCAGAATTTTAATGAAGGCTAATCAGGATGTCTGAACCATGACTGCCCATAGATTACTCTCTTTGGTTTAATAGTAGGTGTTCACCTCAAGGCCTGATTGTGTTTGTTACTCGAGGTGACATAGCTGTCATGGTTTCCAGTTTTGATACAGCTTTTCTGAAGTTAGCTGAATTGAATGAACTGAATTTGTTTTGTAATTTCAGAGTAGATTACCACTTCTCTGCATTATGGCAGCCTTGCAACTGGCTAAATCCATTACTGTTGCCACTAATGCCATATTTATATGCAAGGTCTGATTTTCATCCTAGAGAAGTATAGATGAACTGCTTATATTGGTTACTTTTTTTGTTAGTAATTTAGGTTATTGACTTGAGCAGATATCTTCATTGATTCCCTATAATTGCTGGTGTCATGTTTTTCAGTGGTATATAATAAACTCCTCTAGAGTTCTTCTTAATGGTATGAGTATTATTGCAAAGGCTAATTCACATATGTGAAGAAGGGAGGGGGATCTATGCACCTATTCTTCAGGGGGTGAATGTCCATTAAAGATCAGTGGTTGCATATCCCAGCCCTCCCAATGAAAAAGAGAGGAAAGGTTGGTTGGTAGAGGTTTGTCACCAACTTTTTCCTATTTATGATGTTGTTGTTCATGGGTGATATTCCCCAGAGGCTGTAATGAGCAGCTCTGTACTGCAGCTGCTCTTTGTTAGTGATACTCAGGGAAACACAAAACTTATCACTGACACAATATATTATCTGAAGTTGAACAAGAAAGCAATTATGGTACCAGATTGCCATTAGCAGGTATAAAAAAACAAGCCCAAGATTTCTTCTGCATCTCAGCTTGTGGGCTGACATTCAGATAAGATGAACACATCATAACTTGCAGTGATTAACTGTGAAACACTGGAAGTGAGTGTTCACAAGTGAATTTGTCCTCAAATACAGCCTTAAATACGTTCATCTAGGCACTTCTTTTTGAATAGCACAGCCTTCTGTGACACCGTGGAGCATTTTTATGTGCAGACTTAATTGAAACGGTCTTATTTATAGCAGTGAATATTCATTCTAGTTAAAGGTGATTCTGAGGGACGCTAATAAATGTTCTCACTTGCCTTTGCATTAGCTAACGATCTGGAAAACAAATATACTGCCATCCCCTGGGAACCCAATCTTCCTATGCTGGATTATACTGGACAAAAGTTGTATTTCACCTTTCATTTATTTGTTCTCCAGTGCCTGAAGTTCCTGGCGTCATGCAGCAGGCACAGCCCCAGTGTCCCTGTCCCAGAGCTGGCAGGAGACGACAGATGGAGCCAGAGAGACAAAGAAGTGCAAGGACTAAATCCATCCATGGAACTGGCCATGGTCTTTGTGCACTAATGTAGTCGCAAAGGACTGTGGCAGAAGAGTGTTAAAGGGCAATCCTGTGAGACGCCTGTGACATATGCTAAAATATTAACTTTGATACTAAGAAAGATAATTTTAACCCGTAAGTTATTTTTATCACTGATCAGTAGTTGTTCTTTACAGTATTTAGTTTCAATTTAGCTATCTATGGTTTGTCAGGCTATACATTGGCTTATCACACGTCAAAGGAGACATCAACCCTTCATGCAGCTATAACACAACATGGAGCTGCAGCTTTTCCCAGGATGGGGAATCAGAGCATGGATGTATGAACTGTCCACAGCTGTGAGCTGACTCTCTTTGGTCCTCAATTTTTCCTTCCGCAGTGATGATGTTCCAGCATTTAAATTGCCAGAAACAACCAGGACACGTGGCAGTATCCTTTAACTCAGTTCTTTTACATAACTGAATGCAACATTTGCACTGCAGTGAGGGATTTGGGGAATCTGAGCCTGTCCTCAGCACTCACTGCCTCCTTTTTCAGCCAAGGAGAGAGGAGTGATACTGGCACAGGGAGTTGATGAATTCTGAGATTACATGGACCAGTGCTCCCGTGAGCTGCCTGAAGACTTTAGCTGTGTTGCCTGGAAAAGTTCTGCACTGGGGCTACCCCTGCATGGTGGTCTGCAGCTCCTGCTTAGGGAGGTCCCTGGGTAAAATGAATAACAAAGGATGAAAAATGATCTCTAGTCAGCACTCTCCTCTAATGACTTTTGGCAAGTGATCTCAGTCTGCCTCATAGACGTGCACTACATCCAGACTTTGTTCTCAACAAAAGCCTTTTAATAATAAATATTATAAAACCAGGAAAAGTGTCATATAATGAAATTCAGAGCCTAATGCTGGGAGAAGCTGTCAGCTTCCAAGATTTCTCAGGTACCCAAACTGGCCAGCTCTTCTCTGAAAACAAGAGCTGCAGAGCTTTCATCTATAGATGTCATTTTGTACCTACACTGAACTGGGCCCAGGTAATTTGACTGGTACAATCTTTATGGAGCACCAAAATGTGCTGCTCCTACCCCAGATCAGACAGCTCATCTGAAAATCAGGTCAGTGTGAGAACTCAACAGCAGCTCAGTGCATAGGTGGACTGCCATTCCTGACCTGTCCTGAGCAATGGCAAGGGTTTTACAAGTATTGAGCCACCCCAGGAATGTCTAACTTTTGGACATTGCATCAAGCTCTGACAGAAACAACTTCAGAAAGTCATGAACAGGCAAGCAGTGGAATGAAAAGCCTCTGAACAGCAAACCCAACGTTGCTCACACCTTCTCTAATTCTTCTCCTTCCAAAAGTGCCTCCCTCTGCGAGCTTTTGCAATTACCTCTCATTAGCCATTGACAATACAGGAAGAGAAAGCATAAATTGGAAGCATGAATCATATCCCAATTTAGCCTGTCTCTTCTGCTAATAAAAAAGCATATGCTTCTCAGATACTCCTTTGCATTAGGACTGAGAAGGAAGGTGCAGAGGGAAAGCTGAACCATGTAGACTTTTACAATGAATTGGTTTCTATTTTCCTTTAAACAAGAGAACAATAAATGAGGAAATTTTCTTTTTAGAGCTGTCTTCATCTTGTACCACGTATGTGCCTAATATCCAAACATGTGGAAGGAAGTTTGGTTTCTGGTGACCTCTCTGCATATCTGGGGTTAACTGTGTGGCTTTGGTGTAGATTGTGTGTGCTTGAGTAATCCTTATGTAAAAATTTGCATTTTACAGCTGAGGAAACAGAATTGCCCTGATACAGTTCATGGAAAGGGCTGTATGACACCACTGCAGTAAGAGGGAACTTGCCTGTGTGATCTGCAAGATCCTTCTAGCCCTAAATTCCTGAGCTCACAGGCTTGACAAGAGCATTAATATTTTTGAGGCCTTCCAGCACTATAATGATGGAATCAATCGAGGGAACAAAAAGACTTCTTTAAGCAGGCATTAAGGATCTAAGAGTCAAAACAACACTAGCTCCAAATATTCCTTCCTTTTCATGGAACAACAGAGGTGATGTGGATTAGGGTTAGATTGTTGTAATGCTCAATTGACAGGATAAAGCCAACACTTGTGACAACATGCAGATATCTTTCATAATCACCTGAAAAATACCAGTCAGTGATGACATCCTAGACAGAAATAAAGTAACCCAGAGAAGGTGTGGGCACAGTGAAACAATCCAAATTAACTCTTTTGAAAAATAGACGTTTAAAATTCCTCTGTTGCAGGGTTTGGTGTAAGTTTTCTGCAGTGCTGTACTACAGTCACAGGGGATTTTCTGCATAAGATCCTTCCAAGTACCACCTGGTTAAGTTGTGAAATTCTATATTTAGTGCACAGAAAGTCCAAACAAGCCAAATCTATTTCACAGGAAGAATCAGATACCAGTGAAAACAAATGTGTAATATCAAAACACAGATTAAATATTGATGACTGCCCAAATTCCACATGGTAGTAAAGCAACTTTTGGTACTCAGAATAACAACAAAACCACATAGAAACAACTGCAGAAACTCAGGGGAGATCTGTTGCATCTCAAAGACTTTGAAACATGCAAGTTGTTGCACTAGTTATGTTATTGCATCTTTTCAGGAGAGAGAGAGAGAGAAAAGCAAGGCAGTTGATTGGGTGCCCTCAAAAACTGGGGTTTTTCTCTTATGCTGCTACTAATGCATTAGTAGAAGATGAATCTTAGTTGTAAGTACTAAAAATGAGACTTTAGAAAATGCATCATGGTGCAATTCAATGCATTACAAATCCCAAAGTCTGCCAAGAGTTGCAGTCAGTGATGTGTTGGGAACTGCCTGGGAAGAAGGTAATGAATGTACAAAGCCATTGCCCCCTGTCCCTGTGGTGAAGCTAGAGGAGGACAAGGCTGCCTGACGTGACTACAACAAAGTGGCATTTGCCCATTATAAGCAACAAAAACATGAATTCTGGGGTATAATTAGCACCATCTTGTGAAAGTGTCTGTAACCCACCCCACAGCCTGAAAAAGTCCCTTTCTTCCCAGAGTGACACAAATAGACAAACTAAGGAAACCGGGGCTTGGGACAGTCTTTTTAGCTCTCTGATTCTTCCCCTATGCTCAAAATATACAGAAGTGGAAGTAAGTTGAGAAGTACAGTTTCTGAGTATTGAAAGTCCAGCCCTGTCCTGGTGTTCTCCAGTTGTGTCACCACTGGCCACAAAACCAGCTGCCCTTAAGGAAGTGAAGCTGTGTCTGTCTTCTCTGTAGGGATTTTCTCTTCGCTGGAAAACTTCCCCTGGACTCCATCTGTCTTTGGGTCAGACTTTCCAGGAGCCCCAAAGACTCCTAGAGGCCTGGAAACAAAATAACAGGAATGAGCCTTTTTCATTTCACAGCTGACAGAAGAGTCCTTTGGTAAGGGCAGGGTAATAACAAGCAGAACAGTTCTGATGAGAAGTCCACAAATCCACTCGACTGACACAACTCAGGCCAGCAGCGACAGATAATGGAAGTTATTCGAAAGAACAGCCCTTATTTTAGAAGTTAATACTTGTCTTCATCCCCTTTAAGTTCTTTCTGTGAAAACTATAAATTCTCCATCCTTCCCAGAGCCTTTTCAGGCCTGCTGCATGGAGTGTATAATATGCCAATATTTAAGATTTTTTTTTCAATTTCATACTTGAAAGGCTCTATTCTGCTAATGCCTGGTGCTTCTGGAGGAGAGACCTTGCAAGGAGCTCTGAGGTGAGACACTCACAAAAGCTTTCTGGCCACTTGAGCAATTAAGTGCTGGCATTGATTTCCAGGGAGATTTTTAGGAAACAGCTTGAAAAATTTGGGTTGCTGTAGTTTTGGTGCAGTTGCCTCTGCCATGGGGCAGCCTGCTAGACTAGGGGACCTTTGAGGAGGTCCACCCTCCTTTCCATCATTCAGCTTTACTTTCTTGCCTTGGTCATGGTGGCTTAGTGTTTTCAGCTTCCCATCCATGTCAGTTTTTAGAAAGAAGTATCTGATCCTGCAGTGTCTTTGGGACTCCCCTTGCTCCACACATGGTTCTGCAGCCCTTTGGACCAGGCAGGCACATCCTGCCCTGGAGAAGAACCTGTTCTCTTCACAACTGAGAGGGAACAGTGTAAGATGAGGGGGTGAAACAAATCACATGTTTCTCTCTATTTAAAAACTGTACAGGAATTCCCATGCTATCTTATTAACAGATAAAAGCTGATATTATCACCTGTCATGGGAAAAGAGGAGGAGGACTGGAACATGATCTCCTGGGAAACACAATACGAGAACCTGCATCACATGAGCTGTTAGACAGGTGGATCCAACAGCCTGAACTTATTTCCCTTTTTATGAATTTCAAGGGATAGCTAAATAAAACCCTATAGTGAGATCCCTGCTGAAGACAGCCGTTTTCAGCTCTTTCAGAGTTACTGATTTCAGCCTTAAGTTGCATTGAAGCTGCTCTGAAAGCAGAGCTTGCTGCTTCTGGAGGTGCCACAGAAATTTGCCTCAAGCAGGTGCTATCTCTTCCAGTCCTCACCAACTGCCACAACTTGTTGCAGCTCCCTCACCTGAAGTGTGAAAAGACAAAATTTGTCTGGCTGGAGAACATCCATCCACAAAAAAGAAAAACAAAAACAAACAAAAAAAAAAAAACCAAAAAAATAAAACCAAACCAAAAAAGAGTTTAATATTCACTGAGTGCCATCCATCAACTCAGATGTTCCCACTTTTGGACACGAATTGATTTATTCCTTTCATTGTCCAGGACAAGCGTGGCAGACACTTGCTCTCTCTAGGCTGCACAGCCCATCCAGGAGGCACTGACAAGCTAACAGGGTTTATTTATCACCCTCCTCTTTTAGATAAGCTTCAGCCAGTTGGGAAGATGTCCTGGGAATGGAGTGAGGGTGGGAACCACCTGCCCTTGACTTGAGACACAGCTGCAGGGATAAGGAAGTCAGAAGCTTCCCATGGACATGCTGACACAGCAGACGTGGAAAATTCTGTATCACCCACACAAGGGAAAAGTTTTCCTTTCCTAGCCTATTCCTAACTACATTCATGTGTAAGAAGGGGACAAACCCCAAATGGCCACAGCAAAATAGGCAAGGATGAGATCACTATAAAAAGCAATCAAGAAAAAAAAAACCAATAATGACTTGGCCACGGCTGTTGGGGACAAATATTGAGGGAATGTTGGTTTTGTTTTTTCCACCACAAGCACCTGAGGGCTATTCATTTGCTGCAAAGCAATTTCTCCTGAATGCTGAGGATACTTTGAAATGCCTTCAGGAATGCAGCCAATTCCCACCTTCAGCTCCCCCTTGTCTTGTCCTTTCCCTGTGGGCTGTCCTTCCAGGGGATAAATGCAAAGGGAGGGGAAGCTGCTGCTGCTGCCTCTGAAGGGCACAGACTGAAGGGATTCGTGCTGGCTCCCTGGGACAGTCTCTGAGCATGGGTTCCAGCAGCATCTGCTGATTGCTGCACCCATTGACGAAATGCACATAGGTCTGTCAGCACTTCTGGAGAAAAATGTTAATATTTGCATGTTCTACCAGACTGATCAAGCATCAAACACTCAGCAGGTGGGAGAAGAAATGACAGAAGACAGGAAAAAATTGATTCAGATACCTGAAAGAAGTGAATCTTTCCTTTGATGTTCTTTAGGACAGAGTGTGGCTTATGTTAATGTCTCTCCCAGGCTGGGCTGGCACGGATGGGTGTGAAACCAGCCTCACAGGGTTCACAAACAGCTTGTGTGCCACTCGGACAGCAGCTCTACTTGTGTTTTGGAGGAGGACTCAGATGGTGATGAGAAAACCATAGGTACCGTAAGTCTCTAGCAGCTTTTACAAACCAAGGACGTTTAAAGCAGCCTGGTGGTTGCTTCACTTTGTATCAGTGGCAGATTTGGCCTTTGGCCCATGCCAGAATCCGGAGTGGCAAATGTCTCTACCTTTCTTTGCCTTCCTACAACAGCTATACCAAATGGCTCTCTCCTCTGTCAAATTTGATTTCCTCGGTGCTATTTCTGGTCTAGAAGCAGAGGGTCACTGAAGTTACACTGATTGCAAAACCAATGTAACAGTGGGGAAAACAAGATCTGTTCTTCTGTTACCCAGTATGTAATTTTTAACTGGAGTGAGTATATTGCCACAAACCTGTCAGTGAACAAAATGTATAGCGATCAGAAATACCTGGGGAGGATGTGCTTACTCATGTGTGAAATGCCTTGGCCGTGGCTTGAGTGCTCCTTGCAGCTCCAAGGACAAACACACAGCATCTGCATTAATGCTCTTTGCAGCATTTAGAGTAAGTGGATGCATTTCAGGAGGCCAGTTGTGGGACCAAGCCCTTGCTGCCCTTCCATCAGCTGTGCTCCCATCTCATGTGGGCAGTCTGTGCCTTCAGGGAGGTTTCAGAACAGTTGTTTTACCCCTTTCACCCAACATCATCTCAGCCCAAGTAAGTCCTAGGCTGTGAGGGACACAATTTTGGTGGCTGTAAACCAAGGTTAGATGTTTCACGCTGTAATCAGAGCTGGCAACTTCAGTGAGCTTCTTTACTACTTAAAAGCAGAACTGATTGTATAGTAGCTAGTCTGAGACCATGAAAAAGCAATTTCTCTTGCACAGACCCATCTGGGGTTGTTAGATGACCTGCTTTGTGAGCTGTAATTTTAAAACAGTGGGATAGACAGCTAAGCATGTGGCTAAACCTTGAAAGAATTTCTAGGATCCTCCCGAAGCTCCCCAGCACACATTACAAAGACCCATTGCTTGTGGATGTACAATTCTGGCACTCAGAGCTTTCCCTGTGCAGTCAGCAGATGTTGTTCATTGTTTGCAGTCTGCATTCATCTGTCTCTACTCCTTTCTGCTCATCTATAATCAAGTTCTTGAGCTACAAATGTGTTACTCGACAACCCACAGCCTTATGTTCGTATCATAACCCATTAATCCTGGCCATGCTGGGAGGGAGGATCTATTTCTAGAACAGTGGAGAGAGGGTTAAGAGCTGCTGCACACACAGTTTTAACACAAACATCTTGTGTTAAAGCTGGTCAAAATCACATCACTCAAGGTGTTATTGGTAGCAATCAGCTACGGTCATAAGAAACATACTGACCTGTTGGACTGTATAACAATCCATAACATTTGATTATCTATTTCCTGAAATAGCTATTAATTGTTCATTAGCCCTTTATAAAATATTTATATACTCATCTTTCATATAAAGCATGACTGTAATGTTAATGTCTAGTACTTGACCTTTAAATGCAACCAATCTCAAAAATCAGTAAGAAACAAGTTTTAGGAGCATTTGCATCACTTTGGCTAAAAGAGCTGAAGACCAGCACCTAGTCCTAGATTCTTTTGGATGAGAGGGCCTTTCTTTGTCTAAATACTCTGTGCCTTGCCAAGTTGTTCTCCTGTGTTCCTTGCGACAAAGGAGAAACCGCAGCAAATCAGAGCAAAATAGGTTGAACACATCTATTTCACATCCCAGGCTCTGGATGGGTCGAATCATTCTCTGACCCTGGAGATGGACACCCTGGAGAATTCCAAAGAGCTGGGGTGACATGAGAGCATCCCCCACCATTCCTGGCACTTAAGGCTGCTCTGATTCAGCAAAACATTTGAGAATATGCAGAAACTGAAGGGCTGGATGGACCTGCAGTAGTTAGCCAGGGCAGGGGAGGTGTGCCATACTGTGTGTGGGGGATTCTGAAGGGAGCTGAGTGGTTTGAAGGGCATTTAAGTGCACAGAGAGGCTGAGGGTATTTAGATGTCCACACGAGGAGTGAGGAGCTTAGATGTCAGTGTAGTACACTCCTCTTTTTCACATCAAGGGGTTAGAGGAACCTTGGAAATTTCAAAAAAAAGCATTTGTTGAAAGATTTTTTTATCTTTGACTGCAGTATCTTTCTCTCTCTCTCTCTGGCTCTTAGGACTAAAACCAGCAAAGCTAGATAATGCTTATGAAAATACTTTGTACAGCTTCCAAGCTGGGTACTGAACTCTTTCTGGTGCGTTTACACTCCAGTCATCCTCCTTCATCATCTCCATGTCCTACATCATCAGGCAGCAATGTGTCACAGGATTACACATCACGAATTAAACCTCATAACAGGCTGTTCTGAGCTGCAAAAGTACAAGAAATATACTTTGGCATATCATATGAGAAGCAGAGGAGAATAGCAGATGTTTCCAACAGGCAACCGTTTCCAGTTTGGCCACGAAGCTGCACTCCAGACCAGTCTCTAGATAGCATCTTCCAGCACCATACCAAGGGGAACAATGGCTCTTTTGATCCCAGTGCTGCCTTCGTATCTGACAACTCTGGGAGAGCTGACTTAAATTCCTTCCAGCCCCATCATCTTCATCTAAAGACACCCATGAATTTCTTTACTCTCTATCCCTGGCTCTCCATGGCTATAATCCAACACCTGCATTTAAGCCACTGGAGGCAAAGATCCAAAATATTCACAAGGGGAATGGAGTAGTGAGAAGGCGAAAGACAATCTGCCGTGATATGAGGTGGGTAATTCCCTATCCACGCCTGAGCAAACACACAGACACTGTGGCAGGGAGCCTGACAGATGGTTAGAGCAGAGCAATGGGCTTTTATTCACCCAGATATTGCTGCCTTCTATTTCAGTTGAAAACAAAGATGTAACCTAGTTAACATTTCTCTGCTTGTTCACTTAATGGGGCCCAAGCTGAGTGGCTGGATGTTCACATGGGGTGCACTGAAGCCAGGCAGGGTCCCACCAGATCTTTCTCAACATGCAAAAACGCTGGTCCATGTGTCCATCCCGAGTGACTTGCTGTTTCCAGCTCACCATTCCTTTTGGTGTTGGCACCGTGAGCCTGGTGCTCAGGCCAAGGGCAGCTCAGGTGCCAAGGACACAGCTGCTGTGCCTGGGCATGGCACCTCTGTCTGATTGCAGCCTGGCTCAGGCAGTAACAGAGCTTATGTTCCCTTTGGGGATGCCTTTGCTGTCCTTGGATGCTGTCCTGCGAGGAGATGCCACAGCCCCTTTGCCCAGGGTAGGAAAGCACCTGCCACCAGTGCAGCCTCTGAGCAAGGAGACAGCACAAAGGATGGATGGGGAGGAGAAGGGCTGAATATCTCTCCTTGTCTGGGTAAATCTCCAAGGGTCCAGCCTCAGGCAGCCCCCCGGAAAGAGGCAGGCAGCCCTGACACAGGCTGCCCCGCAGCATTGCTCTGAGCCACGGCTGCACAGGCAGAAAGTACTTTGAATGCTTTTCTTTCTCTCATTTGCTCTTTTGTTTCATCAAGCCACCAGCGCAGGCAGCCGACCTCTGATGGAGCCTTTCAAGTGATTTCCCTCGCTGCTTTCACAAACACGAGTTTATCCCTCCTAGAGAGGTGAACTGGGGATAAGTTTAATATGAAAAGAGAGAGGCGAGGTAATCAAACACCTGCTCCCACTAAAACAAAGCCTTTTCCTCTTCACAGGCTGTTGAGCACTGATGAGGGAAGGCGAAGGCACACACCAGTCCTCACCAGGCACAAGGTCCAACCTTTAGAGTGGGCAAATCTGGGTTGTAAAAGCAGAAATCTGAACCATGCTGTGTGCTCAGGTCTCAGCTGCTCTGCCCAGGTCAGAGAAGGGTTTGCAAACATTTCCAGTTGAAAACTACAGGTGCTTTCCCTGCTGCATGCTCCCACCATCAGAGGGGACAGCTCAAGTGTTAAGTGGATAAATGTATGAAAAATCGGCTTTGTTTTTCTCGCTGGAGAGCCCCTGGGGCTGATCTACACAGGCACTGAGCCTCCATATATCTCACCAGCTTTGGCCAGATGTGGCCATGCTTGGCCCCTTTCACTCAGGGCTTCATGCTGCTGCTAGTCCTCAGGTCACTAGGTTGTGGTGGCCACAGGTCTGTGCCAGGAGCTGGCCACGACACCTCCAGCTGGACAACTCTAAATTCTAACACACAAAAGGTGGTGTGGACCGAAAGCTGATTGCTCCTCGTTGCAAAAGCATTGGCAGATGAGGTTTATCCTCCTTGTAACACCAGCACTCCTGCACCTCCCAGGGCTTTGTCTCTCTGGGTGCCACAACCTAAAAGGGCATCTGTAGGGATGGACAGAGGGACAGTGACCATATTGCCACACTTCTGCAAGACCATTCTCTTTTTTTCTCGCTCCTCAACATAGCATGTATCCATGACTCCCCAGCACAGCTCTAACTGTAGCTGGTAGAGACCAATTTCCAGACAAGCCCCTGGGATAAGCATTTCTTTCTTCCCTGAGGGACTTTTCTCATGTTGCCTTTCAGACCTTCACATGCATCTACACTGAGGCTTCATATGTTTTGGATGTTCTTAAAGAATGATGTTCTACAGTATTGAGGGGGAAAAAAAGGACAGAGCCAGAGGAAAAAAAAAACCACCACCAAAATCCAGGAGGATTTATATATCCCCACTTTGCTGCCTTTCATGTTGCAATGACACTGTGAAAGCAGCTAAATAGTCTGGCTGATCCTAATACTCCATCAGGTGCCCTTTGCCTGCCTGGTGAAAGGCAGCAGAGCCTTCACAAGTGTCATAATATCCTCAGTCAGATCGCTGGTTGCCCACAAATTTGAGATGGTTTCTCATTGCCTGTAATGGTTCATATGCAATTATTTCAGAGGGAGTTGCACATGGTGCCCATCACCAGGCAATCAGACATCTCATATTTATCTTCCAATACACAGTTCTCCATGCAGGATGGTAATTTTCTCTGGCCACAGCCAGGAGCCCCCTGGTCCTTTGGCTGTTGCCTTCAATGTCTGCAGCTTGAAAGAACAACTTTCTGCACATCAGACTGCTAGGTCTGACTGTTAGGGCATTTAAGACTGTTAGTCCTGTTAGGACTGACTGCCAGGGAAACAAGCCTATATATCATGTGTAGTCAGTGACATCAGCCCTGGAGATCTCTTCCCCAGATCAGATGCCTAAAAAACCATCTGATGTTGGCTGTTCTGAAAGGCTGGAGATGCAGAGGTAGGTACTTCAGACAAGCAGCCCAAAGCAAATTTGTACATCTCTATAGACTGCACAAGTGCTTGACTTGTAACCAGAAGGAAACAGGCTGCCAGAATATCATGGGGCTCAGGGATGTTATACACATAGCTGGTTTATATACTCACCTGCATGGTGAGCACTGCACACCATCCCTTGTACTGCTCTGCTTCTTGCCCATATTTCATTACAGGTTTACCTTTTCTCAGTGTGCAAAAATAGGATGTGCTGGCACAGTTTAAATGGTGCTAAGAGCACCATGGAGAGGCACAGTGATAGCTGTGAGGGAAACGAGGAAACAAGGGATGTCTCCCGAGCAAAGGGCAATATCCAGCAAATGCTGAACTGACAACCTCTGCTGCTGACACCAAAATGCTCTGGCAAAGAGCCACTACCACAGACATCTATACAGCAACCAGCAGCCTTGAAGAGGACAGCACATCTGAAATGCATTCGGCAAACAAAGCTTCAGCTGTATGTGATCCTGCAGATAGGATAATCTCGCTGTTTTACCCGTTTGAGGACAGTTAGGTGTGGATTTCAAGGACAGCCTTCCATGGATTTCCACCTTGGAAATTCAAAGGCAAATGGCAGTAAATTGGTGCAGGTATCACAGCTCCCTAGTGTCCAGGATGGTTCAAGACAACTGAGAGGGCGGTCTCCAGGACTGGTTTCTGAATGCACTGTGGTTTTGCTCTGCTGCAGCATAGTGCAGTACCCAGTGCTACACAAGTTTTCACCACTGGTACATCCCCCACACATGTGCTCCTGGTGAGCTTTTGTTTGACATTGGGGCTGGTCTACCCAACCTCATGATGGTGATGTTCAAGGGATTGAGACCTTCTGCTCTCTGTAGGCACCCTGATGGAATAAAATAGTGTGTGGCCAGAGGAAAAGAAAATAAGGAGAAAATTGGTTGGAGGTGATTTTGGAGACTTGTTTGCCAGGATTTAATATGTTTTGGATAACTGACAGCTGGCCTTCCATAGGCACAATTTTATCTCAATTCTTTTTATTTCCTCAGGCGACATTTACCTCTGCTTTTTAAACAAAATACACTCAGAACCAGACTATCACAGTGCAGACTGATTGACTGCTTTCAGACAGCTCTCCAAGCCTCCTAAACATGTTAAACCACCCTCTTCCTGGTGAGTAGCTCCCAGACATTTCAGCATGAATAAGGATGCAGCTCTGTCAGGAAGCATTAGTGAAAACATGATCATTCACAAGAGCTGCTCAGTATTTCTGGGCTGAAATTATCCACAGCAATATTTTTATAATTCTGTTTTTAATTTCTAGTAGTGGGCACAAGAGTTTCTCTTTCAGCTGCATAGATAGCTTTTCTCATTATCTATCGTGGTAATAGGTTTTCCCCAGTATTAAGGACCAGTTAATGACTGGGATTTTGTGTTTTTTATCCTGAGATAAAATTCAATTTTGTAGGAAATGGATCATATTTATGTTTCATAGTAAAAGGTTGTGGAGTGTTTTGCATGTGAAGCAAATCTCATGTATGAATAGTAAGGAATAAAAAGACAGAGTTTTGCTAAGATGTTTAAGCTAAGGGAGTGATGGAGTGGAGAATTTTTTTGGCTGGAAAGAGATATGGGGATATGTGTGGAATACCTAAAATTTCCCAAATATAGTGAATAGGAGATCATTTTCCTCCCTTTTTCATCCAGGGTATTCAAATCATTGCATCTGGATAGGAAAGAGGACACTGGGAGGTCAGTTAGCAACAAACCCCAAAATCTCTGGACCTGCTGGACCTGCTAAAAATGTAATAAACTTGTAAATGAGAGATCCAGACACGAAGCACTTTGCTATCAGCCTGGGGAATTCAGTACGACACAGTCCAGCAAGCTCATCCATGGCTGCTCTGCACTCCCCAGTACTATTCTCATTCCTCATCCAGAACACAGGAGATTGAAGCTGCAACTAAATCTCAGCATCACAAAAGCAAGTTGCCAGGGCTGGTACATGGTCAGTGAGTCTCTGGTATACAGATACTCACTGGTATATAGGCTTTTTTTTTACTGCTGAAAGCCCTCAGCAGCTGCACATGCTGGATTTATCAGACTTTATGAGATATGGCACCACAGAAATTGGTCTGAGACTGCCAGACTATTTACTACCACTCTACCCAAATAATTCATATGTTTATTCCCCATCCTGAATACATCCAAAACTAAACCTCCCTGGTGAAGTTGCACTGATTTAAAGCTAACCATAAATCTGCTGACCCTTGGTAAACCATTGCCTTTGCTTTTTCTTTTTCCTTTTTTTTTTTCTTTTATCTGTTTGGTGTTGAGAAAAAGCAATTTTCCAACCATGTGTCTCAAGCAAATCTCCAGATCCTTTGCACTATGCTGTCCACTCTTTTTTCCCATTTCCCATTTGTTTTCATATCCCAGAATTTTCCATAGTCTCTCCTGCCCTTCTTGAAATTTTCTCCCTCCTAGCTTCTTGCATATGGAAAGCCATGGATGGAAATGTGCTTGGTTTACTTGTCCCCCTCTAAGCAGGGAGAGCAAACAAAATAAAGTGAAGTCCCTACGTGTGCTGTATATCAAAGCCTTTCATCAGTGCACGTGATTCATGCACTGCCCTTGATCCAGAGCTCTGCAGAAGGAGGCAACCCCAGGGTGCTGCACTGCTTTCAGATGGCTGATGGGTTTATTATTGGGCTGATATTTTTCCCCTTTGGCAAATAGAGTTGCTTTTAGGGGGGGAAATTTTCCCCTAGCCTGCTGATGGCTAGATTTTGGAAAGCCTCCTTATTTGGGACAGCATGAGTCATTTTAAGCTTGTTTTCAGCTCCCAGTGTTTTCCCATTAAGGTTTTATGTCATTCACTTCCATGAATATGAGCCTGCATCATCCAGTGCTTCTCTGTTCCTTCATTCCTTCCAGACTCTTAGCCATTTTCTGCAGTTTGCACAAGAAAAGGAATAGTTTTTTGGTAACAAGAGTTTGTAGCAATCTCTACATTCATTTTACTGGTTTACTGCAATGGAAAAGAGATGTTCATACTGTGAATGCATTAATACATTCTGATTAGCCTTGAACAGTGGTAAGAGGAGATAAGATAAGCTCTCAACATCTTTCAGAAGTAAACAGCAATGTGTTAAATTGGTTTAACAGCTTTTGGACAAGTTTAAATGAGGCGTCTTTTTTTTTTTTAAATGACATATTTAGAAAAAAATTAGCCCCTTGGTTCTTTAATGACACATTCACTTATGTCACTTAATGTTGCATGCTTATCCTTTTACAGGCTTTGCTGTGCAAAGTGCTGGCACTGTTATGATCCAAAGGAAAGAACTACTTCCTTAGCTATTCTGCTGATTAGCTGATTTTAAAAGTGCAGATTTTCTTCATGAATCTCTCAGCTGGATATGGCACCAACAGCAGTCATTTGTGCAGCTCCTCCAAGGTTGGTGATAATAATTAATTCAGATGGTTTGGACCAAAGTAGTTCCTCTCAAACTATACCATTTATGTATGGAAAATGGCTCTGATTAAAATACTTCATCCCACCAATCATGTGTTTTCTCCACAGCTTCCAACATTTTCTGTAGACAGCAGATAAAAGGATTTTGTCCATTTTGTCAACATCATGCAGTTATCAGTCTTCATTCAGCCTAATGTTCCACATACACTGGGGCTAGGCAAGCAGTCCTGCACTGCTGGCAAATGTATGGAGACACTTGACCATGCCAAAAGAGCAGGTTGGAGGCAGGACTTGGGTTTCATCACAGCTCTTCCCTTGCGAGGGTCCCTTGTGACACCTGATGAGAAGAAGCTGTTGGTGGCAGCTCCAGCACTGACTCTGCTCCTGGCACTGCTGTGATCTCAGCAGCAGGCACAGGGACATGCTGCCCTGAACTCTGGGTCCTGCAGTGTGCAATAAACAGAAGAACCCCCTAAATCCCACAAACTAATTAGGTCAGAAATGTTCCCTGTGTGAGGGGATATTTGTTGGGTTCTGAGAACTGCCAAGGTTAAAAAAGCCCCAGATCTCCCAGGGGGAGTTACAGAGTCTGAACAAATTTCTCCTCCATCATACTTTTACCAAGGAAGCAGCAATTGGTATTTTCAAAGAATACTGAGGAGAGGAGAAAGTAATCCCTTTTTTATTTTTTATTTATTTTTAGATTATAGATTGATAAAAAAGCAATTGGATAAATTGGATGAATAACTGTATCATCTATATTCTTCCCTGTCCTCTTCAAAATGTCAATAAGATGGGAGTTTTTTCCAGGCCTTTTAGGAGATTATTTAACAGAGATTTTTGTCCTGTTTCTTAGCCCAGACTTTCCCTTCTGTCATTTTAATCATGCTCCCCTTAGCATCACATTTTTGTACACACAAGATAATTCTTTCCTCTCTGCCTGAACATAGTAACCATAACTCTAGTCATTACTCAGTGAAGGTATATATATTTAGTTCATCATCTTTCCTCATAAATCAATCTTTTCAACGCCAAAATCATTTTAGCTGCTCTTTGAATTGTCTGCAATTTGTTTTTTTCCTGGTAATGAGGTGGCCCAGAACTGAATGCTGTATTCAAGGCAGGCTGCCACCAAAGTAATGGGAACCTGGATGATTTCCATTATCTGCTGTTTGACACAAACCTTCATGTGAATATGTTGCAAGAAAAAATCTGTTCTTGCAAATGTAAAAGTGCTGGAAACATACATAATATTTATGCTCTGCATTTAATGCTGGGGCTCCCAGGCATCTGCATTTCTTGGATTGGCCTATTTTTCAATCCTGAAGCTTTGCTTATTTAAAAAAAAAAAAAAGAAAGGGGGTGGGTGAGTGGGGGAATTTGGCCTTTTGATCTTGATTTTAGATGCTAGTGACCAGGTCATTGAGGACTGGAGTATGTGAGGTCCCATCAAAACTGTACACTTTTGGTGCAGGTACAGCTGTAATTATTTTAGCAGGTTGATCCACTGTCCTCTTATTTGGAGTATCAACTCTATACCCTAGATGAGCTGAGATTTTTTATTATTCGTATGAAGGAATGAGTAGAGAAAGTAAGAACAAAATCGTATTTCCTTAGTGTTTCCCCCAGTACTCCTGAACTGGTCACACCAGGCAGATCAGATGTGGATCTCTATGTCTGTGCATGAGTTTTGCTATAGGGACTGGAGTAGGCAGGAGGGGTCCAGTGTCCCCCTTTGGTGTAGCACACTCTGTATGTCTTCCTAAAGAAGGTTGTGTTTGCACCAGGACAACTCACAACTCACTGAGAAAAACACCCACCTACATTCCAATGTTTCCCTTGGTGCAGGTCCCACCCCAGTCCTTAGCCAAGCAGTACACAATTACTGACTAATTAGTGCAAAATAACTGTTCTTTGAGTTGGCAGGCTGAAGGCAGTGATAGGCAATATCCTCCAGAAGTTCATCAGGTGTTTCTTTCAGCTGTGCTTGGCCAGCAGAGAGAGCACTGACCACAAAATAATCTTCTTGGTTCAAAGCCACCAGATTTTTCTGTAATTCCAAGTTACATAAAATTCAGGTTCTGAAGGCTAAAATCAAAGCTGTGAAAGGCTGTTGCATTGCAATGAGGGGACAGGACTCATGGTTCTAACACTTGCCTGGAAAGATCCAGGCCAGGCTTTTCATTTCTGGCCTGTCTGCTTTCTATCCACACCTGGGAACACACCACAGGGTCCTGGATCCTGTTCCAGGTACTACCCAAAGGTACAGTCTCACGTTAGCACTTCTGTAATGGTGGCTCTGGTTAGGAGTGCCAAGGGCCAGGAGTTTTTACACTCTACTCCTCAAATCCTGCCCTGTGGAAGACCACTGCCTGCTTGGCTGCACTGGGACATCCACACAAGGCAGTGAGCTGATCCAGGGGAGAAGATGGGGTCTGACTAGCTCTGTTGCTGAAGGACTCTGGATGCAGACTCATACCTTAGGGATAACAGTTCAGGGCTAATTCCCTTCCTGGAAACTAAGGCAAAGTCATGTCCTGTTTTCTGCAGTGTGTTCTCAGACTGAGATCAGCAGAGGACAGAAATTGCAACACACAAATGAAAAGTGAGCTCAATACCACTGCCACATTCTGGACTTACCTTGGACCCGTTCACAGAGAGAAGGTTAGACTGAGCCTTGCTCCTGACACATTGCAGATCTCAGGTTTCTTTTTGCATTATCTAGAAGTCCTGTTGCTCCTTGTCCATTAGAAATGCATTATTCAGTTTCTAATCCTTCTTCAGCTCCAGCTCGTGTCAGGTCACAGGACTCAGCTCAAGCCAAGCTCTCAGCTTGAAGAATTTACTGATCCATTTTTATGGTGCTGCCATCACATAAATACAGCACCAAGTTCTCCTTATGGCCATCCGGGGACTTGGTAGCCAGTCTAACAGCCCTGTTATTTTCATGTTAAATAGAGCAGTAAGAGTAGAGCAAACCCAAAAATCAAACCCCAAAACAAACAAGGAACCCCCACTGTACACAGGATTTCATTCACGTGCTGGCGCGACAATGGTCGCTCCCTGTTCCTCACATCACTGATGGCAAAGAGCAAAAATCAATAGCAGGAAAGGAGGATCAATGCAAACAGAAATGGCAAGTTTTCTTTTAAAGGATTTTGGCAGAGGGGTTTTAAAAAATGATGCCATCTGTGGTATTTCTCTACATCGACAGCATGTGCTGTGGATAATGCCAGTCCCACATCAATAACATCTGCTAAGGCCTCTTTCTGAGCACTGTAATCAATCCTGCCCAGCAGGCCCCGGGGTAGAAAAGTAAGCTCACAAACTGTGCCTGCCATCTGCACCCCACCCACTCTCACTCAAATCTGGCAGAGCTCACCCAAAGCACCCAGCGAGGCCATTCCTCAAGGCACAGAGCATTGGGGTGCTGGGCAGGATGAATCAGATGGGGGTTACCCTGCAATGATGTCAAAACACACCATTCACTTTATTTTGAGCTTGTCAGTCTTGAACAAAACCAGCAGTTCCCATGAGCATCTTTGTACATCTGTCCCCCCTTGGGACAATGTGGCTCCTGTGCCATGGTGAACATGCCACCACCAGGGTGGTCGCCCAGGGACCCTGGAATGTCATGGGGCACAGATGCTCTGTCACTGTGCTCTGGAAATGCAGATTGGGCATTTTGGTTTGTCCATGAAATGTCTGAGGATGTGTTTTCAGCACTCCAAGGGATGGCAAATAAGGGACATAGGGAATACTTTAACACTCTTTTCAGGGTACACAGCCCTGTGATACCTCTTAGCTGTTACCCCAAGAAGAAAGTCTGCTTGAAGTGAGTCTGAAGAAGTTTTGCATGTTTTTTCTGTCTGAAGTCTCTTGTAATCTACTGAGATTCGAGGTACCACACAATTGTCAGCCTCACCAACCATAAAATACCCATTTTCCTGCTAGAACATTTTGTTTCATCCCCTGGGTCTGTGTTGGCCTCAGGCAGCACCAGGAGTGCTGGGAGCACAGTACCTGTCAGACTGCACAGCAGTCCCCACATCCCCAAACCCAGGCTCTCCAAATACATTTGTATAATCTTGCAATTATGGGTGATTCTTTGGAATTTAATAGCAAAATTCCTTGGGCAGTAGCAGAAAGGAGGTGGGACAGGAACAGATGCATTTTCTCTTGTGGCTGGCTGGGCTTGTAGCATCCCTAATGGGCTTGCAAAAGTGTAATGCAAGTTATCTTAGGGTAAGGCAAATTAAAGAAGAGGTGGGCAAAGCACATATATTTGATAAAAAATCCTAATAAACGGAGGAACTGGCTTCCTGCTCAGTCTCATTTAGCATCCCTTTCTACGGGAACACTAGGCTGAGGTGCTGGGGGAGGGTGAAACCATAAAGTCCTCAATTTGAATGGAACATTTCACACCAATTAAAAGGAATGGCTTTTCCCCAGAGTCTGAACATGTTTGACAAATAGCATAATTTTATAAAAATGGTTTTACTTTCTTTAGACCTCAAAACAGGGAGTTCACTTTGACATCTATTTTTAGCCGGCCTGGGAGCATTTATTGCCTTTTCTCCACATACAGATAAAGCAAACGCTCCCCTCAGAGTTGTTTGCTTTCAGTGGCACAGAGCCAAGCAGTTGTTGTAATTAGAAGGTTTTCTATAGGCAAGGACATTTCCCTAATACTTTTCCTGCATCAAGACTGAACAGAATGAGAAACTTGGTGCAAAAATTGCTGAGGGTTATCTAAGACAACAAATACAGCCCAAAATAAAAGGAAACCTGGCCAGTACCTGACCCAGACCCCAGGCACCACTGCTGCTCATCAGCTGTATCACACATGGAAACCTCTGTCCATCCAGCGAGAAATTCAGTGTTCACAGAGTCACTGGGTCCCTCTGCCTAGTCCTGGTAGCAGCATCACAGCAGAACTGGCAACACAAGACCTTAGCAGTCGTGTCACTGCACAAGCACCATTTTGGCACTTGCAGGAATTTGGAAAAATGGAGCAAAAAGGAGAAGGAGAATGACATGGTGAAAGTGGTTAGATACAGTTTCATTTGTCAAAGAACTGTTGAGGAAAAAGGCTGATGTATTCCAGGCTGTTGTATAGTGTATTACAGAAGCAATCTATTTTTGTTCTGCTATTATGCCATGGAGAATTCATCTCTCTGCAACAGTAGAAGCGATAAAGGGAAAAATTGGCCCTTTTCCTGTAAATCGACTCCAGCACTTTAGGGTGGGTTGTGCTTGCTCTCCTTGCAGCTGAATGCAAGCCTGTGTATTCCCAAGGGAATAGTGGAAGCCAAGGTGCTCTTGAAGAGCAAGTGCAAAACTCAATGACCTGGGACAAGAGAACAAGTCATGAAAACAATCAGCCTGAGCTGACATCTGAACTGCAAAGTAAATCAAACACTTGGAGGTTTGAAAAGTTCAAGTCTTTGAGAGAAAGATAACATCACTTGCCAACAAGCTTCTTATTTAGAGTCTTGATTTCATGTTTTTTTAATACAAAGAAATATTTCCAGGATGATGCTACAAATTCAGTGTCATTGCTTGGAACAAGAGGAAGCCAAAACTCTCCATCTGAGAGGAGGACTGAACCCTAGATGCTGAAGGACAGTCATTCCCAGCAGTGAGGGACAGCAGCATCTGCTCTGATGCAGCAGAGGATGACCCCTGGAAAGCTTTGGGAAGCTTTAACAGCAACCCCCAAAAAAAAAATCATAGGGAGAAAAAAAGAAAGTAAGGAACCCAAAGAAAGATGACGGAAAATGGAGAGGGCAAAGAGTATGAGAATAAAGCACAGGCTGCCTCTGCTCTGCTCACTCTGAGAAGGAAGGGGAGTGGGGCAGCTAGAGAGGGGATGAGGAATGAGTGTGGTGAGGAGAGAGCTGTGGTTGCTCTTCTGACTGCAGGACCTGCCACACGTGTCCCCTGGGAGCTGCTGAGCTGGCAGCATGCAGCAGCCTCGTTTCACTGAACAAAGGGGGGAAAGCAGGGAAAGCATCCAAGGCAGGAGAAGCATGAAGGAGGGAGAGAGGCTCTGAAGCAATGAGCAGGGAGAAGACCCACCAGTGCCTGCCTGGCCTCAGTTCTTCCCTGAGGCATCCAGAACAGCCACTACCTCAGTCACAAAAGGGTTATGGTGATGTATTGTGTGGTGAGCATCCTCTGTGGAAAAGGATGGTGCTGTTTACATGATTTATAGTGTGATAAGGTGATTTATAATAATGAATAATGAATTGCTACACATGTTAACTGGTGCACAAACCTGACACCTCTAAGAGCAGAGTGCTTACTTCAACCCCATCTCCCCACAGGCCTCTTTGCCAGCATTGCCCTGTTAGTGCCTTTGGTAATGTTTAATATTTATGCAGCACAAAGTGTCAGGAGAGTGGTTCTGCTGGGGTGGCAGTGCCTCCTGCTGCTCCTCCCTCGTGCGCCTCCATCATCTCCTGCATTTGTTCTGAAGGCATGCAAGCACCCAGCAGCCTCCTTCCTAGCATTTTACTGATGTCATTTAGCTGCAGGATCTTGGTAAGATGCTCAGTACTGCAGAGGGGTCAAAATGAGTTTGATGCTGTTCCCCTGACACTCAGCTGGATGGGCCAAGGCAAGAGGGAGACTCTTGGAAACACCAAGGGAAATAAACAGCTCTTTGATCCTTCCCAGAGGATATGAAGGTCCCAGGGATGGCACAGCCTTGAGTCCTGACTAGCTGTCTAGGAGCCCTGTGGTGATGGGGATGGGCACAGCTCAGATGCAAGTACCACACCTGAGTGTGAAGAACAGGGAGAAACCTCCCCAAAGGTTTGCAGCCCTCCATCCCACATGGGCTGATTACTCACTGACTATTGATAATTCAATTCTTGTGGGCATGAAAGGGAAAAGCAACACAAAAACAAAGAAGGTTTTTGAAAGAGACACAGGTTCTCACGTTCTGGCCTTCCTGCTAACAGCCTGGGAGATGGTTTTGGAGAGAACTGTGGAGGCTGAGGCTTTTTCTTAAATCTCAGGAGATATTTTCAAATATTTTCCCAAGCTGACTCCTGTTGTTGCATGCCAATTTGCATTGCAGAAATTTACACTTCTGCTCCATGTTTTCCAGTTTTTGCTACAAACATATTGTGGAATGAAATCAGGCATTTTCAGCAGCACTAATTTTTATCTAATTTCAGACAGGTTTGTAAGGTAAGGTCAGCACTCTGTCAATGACAAATTTAATGAAAATAAAGGTCCAGACACCAAAATGTTATGGAACTGGATAAGGCTTTTTGACTGCTGTCATTCCAATTGATAGTTCTATTCAGTCACTTGAAATTTTATTGATTTTTTTTTCCTAAGCACTCCACCTTAAACTTATTTTTCATTTCAAGAAATCAATACTATGGATCCTTTGACACAAGGCACACAGCATTCTGCCACAATATGTATTTCATGATGGAACGAGCTGGGATAATTTTTTTTCTCCTCACTTACTTCATCATGAAAATAAACTGAAAATCTCAGTTACTTATGAAAATACAAATCTGGGGAAAACTTCCTGCCCTTGGTTCTCTGCACTAGATCACCTGTGCTGCTGCCTGCCGTGGAGATGTTTCTCCTGAAGCTCTGCTGCTGGCGGAATGCAGTTATGAATGTGTGATGAGGTTCACCCAACAGCTTTGGTAAGTGGAAATTTTTTTTCTTCTTCTGTCTGCTTCTCTGTCTTGTTGCTTTTTTCTCAATTCTGCTTTCCTGGGCACAGGTGGAAAATCTTTGTTTTGCTGTTTCATCAATAGAGTGGAAAAAAACAGGTTCTGAATGGGTAAAGACTCTGGGCTGAAGCTCCAGGTAATGTTGCTGTTCTGAAGATCTCTGGGCCACTGCAGATGATGGGTAAAAAGTGTGTGGGGTGATGAAGTGTTATCAGGGATCAGTCTCTGTGGAACTGCTTGGTGAGATGGGTGAGACTGGGGGTGGGCAAGGAGACTGGCCCACCGGGGACATCAGTTTGTTGAGTGTGGGGACCAATCTGTACCCTCTTCCTCTCCAAAACAACACTTTGAAGCCCACACTCAGCAGCCCTAGGCTGACCTTTCAACACTCACCCAGCCACGCTGTGCCAAGGGCACAGATAGACTGCATGGCCTGAGCTCAGGTGGGTCTGTGGGTTTAGACAAAACATGAGCAGCAGCAGCAGGTGCTGCCCTTCATCACCAGCCTTGTGTGGCTCTGATCACCTTCATTCTTTGCATTTGATGGATAAGAGACAGACATCCAGTTCCCAACTTTCCCGTCATGTCTCCATGCTGTATTTTTCCTAGTAAATGTATAATTTTCAAAGTCTTATCCATGCTTGAATAGTACCCACCACTTTTCTCTGTTAGGAAAGCTCTAGGGAACAGAAAGAGCAAGGTCATACCCAAAGGAGATGACCCTCTGGTCAGCTGAGGTCCTTAGAAACACCCTGTACCATAGATCCAGCCATCCTTCTGACTGATAAATAATTTAGTTCTGGGTGTTATGAATCCCTGGCTTTTTATGAGTACAGAAATTTATCACAAGTACAGAAACTCTCACCTTTATCAATAATTAAAGCTGGTTACACACAGCAACTTTAGTGAATGATCTGAAAGTTAAGTGAAAAAATTTGTCCCTCTCTTCTGGAAAAAATAAAGAGAGCATCAAGGGAGTGCTAACAATAAAAGAGCATATAGGAGGGGTGAGTGGACTACATCTTTCTTCTAAGTATCTCTCTGACCCGACAGATTTGTCACTACAGCTCTGTAATTTTGAGGTAAATGAATTCAATTCAGAGACAAGCAGGAGAGGAGGGAAGCCTATCTTTAGCATTCATATAGGTGCAACAGGTATAAAGAAACAATATCCAACATCCATATCTTATTACACCCACCACTAAACCAGAATGCTATTAGCAGTCATGGCACAACAGAGAACAGGAGGGGAGATAAAGAAAGAAAAGAAATCAGGATTGATGTTCTCTTCCTGTATTTGTTATCTTACAGAAACCAGCAGCAGAATACAAATCAAGCCACTCCATGCACAGGAGGGTGGGATCCCTCGAGACTCTTGTTTGATGGATGAAATAAATTCAGTTGTTGGGTGATGAAAGGCTCTATAAGTGTAAAGAAAACCCCATCTTTTGCATATGTTTTTCCTCGGGTCAAAAGCTTTCAGAAAGTGGTATGAAGGGAAATGCCAACAGTGGCCCAGCTAAGGATGGTCACACTCCTCTCTTTATCAGAAGAAATGCTTCCTTAGATTTCATCTACTCCTTTCATGGCAACTCCTTCCTGGAGATGACAGTGAAATGGCACTCAAGGAATTGTTACTCATTTTAAAAGAGAAAAGAAAGGAAAAAAAGGGGGGGGAAAGATTTTAAAAGAGAAATGAACTGACTCAGGAAAAGCATGTGAGCAAAAGTGGAAAAAAATACGTTAAGTTTCAGCAGAGACTGACAGTTTGCCTCTTTCCATGTGCAGTTTTCTACCTGAAAACACAAGTTTATATGTTTTATAGACCAAATCAGCAACTGTTACACTCTGAAGGAGTTTGTGTCTTCCTGAGAATGCAAAATCACAGCTAGCACCAGGCTGGCAAAGTGACCCAACCTCACCATCACCATCTCCTGTTCTGCACTGGCAGCATTGCAGAGTTATTGCCCACATTATACCTCACCTTGGAAAGCAAGAGAGATTTCACAGCTATCTATAGACTGGACACAGGAGCAAGAGCTGATATTGAACTGAAAAGCTACCTAATATATTTCCTTATTCATATCTCTTGTAGATTAACATGGACAAGTCAATCTACAGCTTTTCAGGCTTGTGCCCTTTGCTGCAATATACTGATTTACAAGGCGGAGTCAAGAAATTAGTTGTTATAATAATATCTCTCATAAGCACACAGCTCTTAAATTTCCATCATACCAAATATCCCAGAGGTAGTGGGGTTCTTGGGGCTCCAAATACATCATGCCCAGAAGGTGATTCCTCTGTGAAATCAGACCACATTCAAAACCAAAGGGCACTTCTCATATTGGTGATGAAATTCTTAATTATGCTGCATCAACCACAGCAGTGCTAGGGAGAAGCAAATTCACTTCCAAATTATGCACATACATCAAACTCACCCTGTGTTTCAGAGACAAATGCCCAATCAATCCGATCTATTTTGCCATCTACAGCAGACGCTGCATCAGGCTATTTTATAACTATAAATTTTAATATGCCTTTCCTCACTATAGTCAGTCAACTTGTGATTATCCAGACTCAGGGAAGGAGCTGAACTAACCCAAATAAAGTGAAGCACAGTTGAACAAAACTGATGTAAATCAGATTGTGGAAATAAATGTTTTATTTTCTATATTAATCTTAGCAAAAACCGGAGTGACAATATAGGAAAAGGTCAATGATGGGAATAAAACTGGTTTATTTTCAGTGTAACAGGGTTCATTGGCAACTGGATAATATACCCACACATAATTAAAAGCTGACTGTCTGTATTGCGAGCTAGGTGAGAGATTCAAGGAAAAAGCAAAGTTGATTTTGTTTCAGTCTTTGCTAGGACTCTGCTGCCTGATCCAAGTGATGGATTAAGATGGAGCTGGGATGCAATTTACAGCTCTGTCCCCTGGGCAGCCTTCTGAGAGAAAGGAGAGTAGTGATGGAACAAGCGTAATCCTGATCGCTTGGCAAAATGTAACATGCTTCCAAAACACAAGGGGCAGGGCCACAGATAGGGGTTTAAATAAAACCAGTTTGTGAGAGGAAGATCTATGGCTAAGTGGAAGCTGCAGGCAGTGCCCAGCCAGGTGGGGAGGACAGACCAAAGGCAACGGATTCATCAGGAGAAATGGATCGAAGTGACCATCACACAGCTCTTGTGGTGCTACAATGGGCACATATAGGAGAGGCAGATAATGGCTAGAAAAAATTCTGTACATTCAATAATCATCCTTTTCTGTACATTCAATAATCTTCCTTACAGAGATTTGATTCTTTATTACATCACTCTGAATCGCATTAGAGGTAGCACACAGAATAAAGATTGGGCTCCCTCATTCTTTTATGCCTCTAAACCCAGCTGGCATGCTAGGAAACAATAAAGCCCCTTTTTCTTTTCTTTTTTTTTTCCTTCCCTCTTTACTTAAAGGAAAAGGTGCTTAATAGGAGCTTTAAGATTAAGAAAGAAAATGGGTATTTAAAAAAGAAACATGTTCCTCTTGGGTCACTATGAAAAGCTGCTTCATTATTGCCTAGAACCAATGGAAATAAAGCCAGCATGTCATCAAATCCTTAATACAGCATTAGATCTAATTGAATCTTTTGCATCTATTTTTAATGAGCAGCTTGTTTGTTTAATGTGATGGCTACATAATTATGAGTATGAGTTTGTTCTCTACTTGGGACATATTGGTTCTAATGCGATGATATTTAATTACTACCTCTGAAGGAAATTGTAAAAAACAAGCTGCCAAGCTTGAAAATGCAGTGAATTATTCCTTGTTCATTGGATGGAAGAGCTCTCACCCCACTACCTGTGAGGTGTCCCTGAGGGGATCAACCCTTTCATCTTGGGTTTCTCCATCAGCATCTGGCACTGGAGTTCTGCAGGGAAACCAGCCCAATACCAATATATGCAGATGTAGTACTGGGTGAGACTTGCCATAAAATGAATTAAAATCCTCATATTGAATGTTCTCAGTGCAGCAAGAGTGAGCGATAGCAATAAAGATGCAATCCAGCTGTTGAGACAGAGACAAGAGCACACATTGGGAACACACATCTGTTTTCGAAGAAACAGCATCGTCCGCTTTCCTTGCAGCCATGTGAACCCTCTTTCTGTCTACTCCTGAGCACAGAAATGGATTTAAAAAGCCACCAAGACTCCTGCTGGGAGCTGTCTGTCCTGATTTCTCTCCCCCAGGCTTGGGACCCAACATGCTGTCCCTGCCACATGTCACTGCTCAGCATCTCCTCTGCTCCAGCTGCTTGTTGTTGCTGAGGGAGGTGACAGGAGTGGAGGTGAGGGAATTATTGCTGGTAATAATATCTGCAGCAAATCTAGCCTTCTTGCCATGCTTCTTTTTAACCACACCTGTGCCGTATGAAGGGATCAATCTCTTGCCTCTTAGTGCTTCAGTCACAGTGCAATAGTTAATAAAACCCCTTAAAGATGCAAATAACAAATCTTTACCCTCCATCCAACCCAACCTCAGAGGGAACAGCCTAGACCCCTTGACTTGTTCTTTTTAACTTCTATCAGTATTTATATTTTCACTCAAAATGGCTTTTCCCCCCAGTGCTCCATGCAGCAGGGCTGAACTCAGGTCATTTCTCAAGCAGCCAATTTGCCATTCTCTCTCTTTATGCCATTACTCTTCCCTTCGGTGTGAGCCTCCCTCACACACGACCCCATCAATAACATGAGCTGAGCTCAGAGCTTTGTTCCAAAAAAATTACCATGGATCCTCACTGCTACTGCTTAGCCAGCCTTGCTTAAACAGAACACTCTTTGGGGGCTGGTGGCCATAAGGGAACCCCTTCAAAATACCTAGTTTTCCTTAATAGTGTGTCCTGCCTACTCCATTCCTGGGCTGCAGCAGTGGCACAAGTTAACTGGAGAGCAATCAGGGAATATCATCGCTCCTCTGACATGAAAAACTGCAGAATTGCCATTATTTCCAGCAGAGTTACAGTGCAGTCCCTACAAATAACTATACAATTGACTTAGATAAACCTTGTTATTGTTCTTCAAATGTTTTCTAGGTAACAGGAGGCACCATTGTGAGGGATTTCAGAGGTATTCACTAACAACTTAAAGATTTAGGGTATAGCCAGTCAGAAATTTCATTGACATGATCAAATAAGACTTTGCTACTTTATTCATGTGAGATAAACCCCAGGTAACTCATGCAATGGCTTTGCCCACATGAAGTTAAGAAGGATTTAGCCAGTGAAACACCACTGGACTTATATAGCTTCAGGTTTCTTACAGACTGTGCACAAATGGTAACCCAAGGGACATCCAGAGCAGCAGCTCTGCATCTTTGGACAGGAGAACTAGTAAATCACTCCAAGCTAGGCAAAACCTATATGGACTAGAGATGGAAGTGTCTAGAGGAAAACAGAGCTGACAAAACCCACTTTTATAATTTCCATGATTTGTTCCAGCTTAGAACACCACCGCAAGGGATACTTTTAATATTTTTTCTAAGTTGCACATTTTGTCCTTCCAATTGAAGAAAGGCAGAGAACAGGAGGAGGAGGAGAAGAGACAGCACAGACTAAAACACCAGTTTGGGCTGGCAGGGAAATATCACACTCAAATGCCTGAATAACCCACAGGGAAGAGAAGATTAGACAAATGAACAATAAAACTGACTGTTCCATCTTGTCCTCAATGGATGGGAAAGTAATGAAAATCTCATGAAAGATAAATGGTAAAGTTAGTTTAAAATGGATTTAATGAAAGTAAAAGAGGGTGAGTGCTCATTCCAAGCTGCTGATTTATATTTTCTGTATTTTAGTCCTCATAACCAAGTTCTGTCTTGTTAGCCATTAGAAGTTTAATACAGGGTTACACATTCAGTCAAAATCCAAGCAGCTTTTAATACTTTGAAGGAGCACAATGCTGCATTTTGAAAGATTAGCAAGGGTGTCCTTGGCTGGGTCCTTGCATATTAAAAAGTGAAGTTCAAACCTGGGTTTTTCTTGTGGGATGGAGGGATGGGGAATAATTCAAACCATCACTCCTTTTTTTTTACTTCCATTGAACTTGGTATAATGTAAAATTATACCAAACTTGCAACAAAAGGAATAGAGGTTTACAAAGAATTAGCTAGAAAATGAGTGGCTCTTGTGAAGATGAAACATGCTCCAAAATTAGCTGAAGGATTCTTTTTTCATTCTATATTCTTTGTCTTTCAGCTGCTTGCAGATTTTAGAAAGGATGAGCTAATTTTTCCCACTTCTTGTCCTCAATAGTTTTCCACAGTATAAATAATACATAACAATAACAATATTGGTTTTATTTGGGAAGAGTGGAATCTCTCTTGGTGTCAGAGCCAGGCTAGAGACAGCTGCAATGTGGGTGAGGGCTATGCACCATGAGGAAACCTCATGTTAAACAGTGAGGACCACAAACGAGCAAACCCATCCTTGGCTAAATATGCTGGAGGAACACCCATAAAGACATGCATAGGAATACCTGACCTTTTACATGGGCAAAAATAAGCCAAAGTCCTTTATAAAGCAGGAGGCACAATACAAAACAGCCCCAGGCTGCCCACACTGCTTTGCCAGTGACTCAGCACTGAAACTGAGCCTCTCCTAGACCTGACCCGATAGCACAGTTCCTCTGACTCATCCCCAAAACAACACCAAGGCTGCCAAAATGTTAGTGGGGTGTTGTGACAAAGGTACCAGTGGTTGGGGTTACACCAAACTACCCACTCCCTACAGGAAAGGGCAGCAACTTCAACTGGCCACTACTGACCTGGGCTGAACACAGAGCTGGGAGTGAGTGGGTTGTCATCTCTGCAGGGGCCAAGATGGGGTTGCTGCAATGGCCAGCAAGGAGCTAATTAGCTAATAGTAATAAGCTAATAATTAATAGAAATTGGGTAATTAGCTAATAAGTAATTTAGAACACTGGAGCTCTGTCAGCTCTCCGGCTGCAGTGAGCAAGTATGGATACAGATCTCTGTAGTTTGACAGCAATGTCCTTGATCTTTTCAGCTGTATAAATAAGTAAACAAATAAACTACACACACGTGCTTTCCTTCAGAAATGAATGGGAATTTTCCACACCCAGACAAGGAGCAACCCTCTACTGAAAGTTTCCTCCTATGCATGTCCCCAGGACTCCTGTGCAGCACAGGATCCTGCTCCATCCAGCCTCTGCTTGCGTCTCTGAATATCTGTGCCATAAAACAGCTGCTAGTGCTAAGTGACTTTCTGCACCAGCAGTCCTCTCATGAGCAGCACTGATTTTTCTTTCCATAGCAACTGAAGATGCAGGGCCTGACTTCAGTCAATTGATTTTGATGGGGATCGCATCCACTCACACAGGGAGGAATTGGATGCGCCGCGAGTGTCTCAGTCCCTGAATGAACAATTGTACTAACAGCAAGGACGCAAAGGCAACACATTTCAGGCTGTCGCAGGTAGCAGTAACAGTCAATCACCTGCAGGAAATGACTGTGTTACAGTAAATCCTCCCGCTCCGTGGAGTGAAACCATCCTGTTCCAAGCCTCTTCCAAGGCAAAGAAGCAATTCATTTCTTGATGAAACTCAGCTGGGCTTTAGTTTCCCATGGGAACATGTTGCATGGTAACTTTGCAGTCTGTGACCAAAATGAAGGAGCACTACCTTGGCAGAGTGAGTGCTTTAAAGTGTAAATTCCCCTGGTGTTTGCTCACTGTTCTGAACTCTTATTCTGATGCATTAGTACTTATAAACCACAAGCTGCTTTTGTTGGGTGTATATTTCCACTGTGCCTTGACCTCTCTTGAGCCAAGACTTCAATCCCATTCCCAGGAAACAACCCCACCATCACATCCCATGCAGTGAAGATGGCCCTGTCCTGTGACAGTCATGCTGTGCTGAGGTTCTCCAGGCACAGCCACATCCCAGTTAATCAGCAGATGTGGTGAACTCGGCCATGAACCTCCTACTGCCCTGTGATGGTATTCTGAATACTTTTAACCCTAAAACCACAGTGGCTGCAACCAGGAGGCTCTCAAATATCACAAGCAGGGCAGCCAGTTGGGTTCCCTCTTCTCCACCAGCACTGTGGGTTTTCCTCCCTGGTGCAGGAGAAGCAAATATTATCCACCACAGAAAATGCCATACAGATAAACACAAGCACTTCTCAGGCCCTGGTGAGTAGGGCACATCTCTTCCCAGAGAATAATCTCCCAGCGATCGACACATAACACTGAAAGACAAATGAGAATGAAAAGGCCTCTCAAATTTAATAGCCTCCATGAATTACACTGCCTTTCCTCTACATGGACTGTCACTCTTAAAGAGTCACTGTCATCAGTAATCCATTTTAAGATTTATAGACGTGGAGATTTATAGACTTACTGTTCTTATTTGCCTCCCCACCCCCACCCCACGCATCTCCATGGACCCCAAAAGGTGGGATCCAATCCAAAACCTCTGCCTGGCATCTGGAAATAGAAATCCATGATGGGATGGTAGGCTTTTCAATTGGATGCCAACAAAACTAATCATGCTGATAAGGATAGCAAGGATGATAACACAGTGAGGAGAGAGGGGGGAACAACAAGGACAAGAAAGGATAAAAGACGAGAGGAAGAAATTAGAGAGGGATAATCCATATTTTAATCTACTTTTCACAATTCTCACTCTATAAATTCCATAATTTCTTGAAAGAAAGAAAGAACATAATTAGGTTAGTTTTCCTCTTTGGTGATTTTTTTACTGAAGAAAAAACAAAATGCTTCCATCCTTGAAGTGAATGTATTCAGATGCACTTTTGCTTCCAGGAAGGCCACTTTACAATGCTCACAATAAAGAATATGCTCAGGTGGGAGTATGCTGACATTACAAAGTCTCTTCAAATAGCTAGAGGAATTTTAGTATAAATGAGCCTCAAGCTACCTGCTTTGCATATTTTTATCTGATTTTTGTGCAGTTGCACAGTTTGGTCTGATAGTAATTGAATACTCATATGTGGATTAATACCTCCAGCACAAAAGAATTTGAGTATGTTTGTGCTGCTTGAAACTGGTCTGTTTGCATGTGCAACTTGATATTGGGTAAAACTGCAAATACTTATGTGACTTAGAAATCAAAGTTTTGACTATCAAAAGCTTCTAACTCATTCTGAGTCTGGTTTTGGGATGTGTGTGTGAGAAACAGCTCAACTTATCCTCACTCCATTATTCTGTGTATTATGCTGACAGCAGGTAGTGTTCAAGGCAACACTGAAAAAGGAGCATTGGACTAAATTCCTTAGGTAACCTTAAAAATCTCTCTTCTTTCTAAGTGCTGCTTCATATATTTATACGTGCTTGTTTCTAAGAAGAACTAGGACAAAGCTTTTTCTGAGCTTCATTGCTGTGTTGAAGAAAGCTGTGACACTTGGTGAGCTACCAAGGAAAATGCTTTGGTACAAGTGGCTATGGTATAAATCAATGGAAGTCTGCAGGCAACACTATCCATGTATATCAAAAATAAGGCTCTTTTCCCAAATGCACATGTATTTAAGGAACAGTGAACTGTGGGGACTGAGTGTGTAATGCATTCTAATTATCTTCCTCTTAATCATAGCCATTACCACAGGCTATCATCACATTGGAAGCTGTCTGTGCTGAACCTTTGCACCATGCACATGTGACAGTGCCAAACTAATTACCAGCACAAATTTCACTTTCTGTTTGTATTTTCCATCTCTGGACAGAGAGACACTAGTGGTGGATTATTTTGCTGTGCTCTTGGGGAAAGGCAGTGCTAGGACTAATTTTACATCCATCCTTCTCAAGCTCTTCAGCAGACAGGGCTGTGACCCATGAATTCAAGAGCCAACTTCCTGCACTCTTCTGTGTTGCACAGGAAGGAAACCACAAAGCTAAAGCTGTTAAGAGTCTCCTCCTTGAACAAATAGATTCCTAAGTAAGTGCTCTGGGCTCATTGCCTTTAATAATCCCTTGGCTGCATGTCATTAATATGCATGTATTTGTTTCCCAACAGCATTATTCTCTTGCAAAACAGTTCCTCTACTGGGTCCTCTATGCACACCACCTTTTGCACGGCACAACAGCTATTTGAGAAATGAAATTCAACAGGCAGAAGTGTAAATGATGGGAGATTAGTGTCCTCACACTGCTCTTGACCCATCTTTTAGGTGACACCGAACAGAGGTCATTTCATGAAGCAAAAGCACTTGCAGAGACTTGAAAAGAAGCAGAGTGCTCAACTGCAGTCAAGTTCTTCTTCTCTGGGAAGTGCACTACTGTATTTTCAGTGCCAAGGGAATGTTTGTGCTGTTTCACAGGCTAAGAAAATGGGAAAATATAGTGTAGCTCTTGCTCACCTTTCCAACTCTCCTCCTGCATCAGGAGGAAGGCTGTCTGTGGTGGCCTCCTGCTCTTCCTCCTCTACCTGAAGAAAGCTGTTTGAAAGTGCAGAACCTGGCACTTAGGGCATCTTCCCAAAACCTTGGAGACACTAGTTTGGCAAATGGTCTCTCTCCTTCCCTATCTCCCTTGATCCAGATGCCTCAAATGTCCAGGCAGGGCCAGTTGTGCCAGAAACCTGGGGGTGAGGGAGCCACACAGGAGGCATTAGACTCCATGCCCATGTGAAAGCTTGCAGAGGAGCATGTGAGATCAGTTATTAAACATACCCACAAACAAAGCAGATGATTGAAAATGCCATTTTGCAGCCTCCTGGCAGCAGTCACCATGCTGACAGTGAGCAACATGGCATCAGACAGGGGCAGAGCCCAAAACTCATTTTTTACACACACTTCCCCCCTACTTTAGGTAGTGATTTAGAGATCAGAGAAAGCACTTGACAGTTTAATATTTAAACAACTTGTTTCATGTTTAGACCATCACATTAATGATCTGTGTGTCACAACAATAATCAAGTAGGGTAGAAGCTTGCATGCAATTAGCCCCTTCTCCTGTCACTCTCTACAGCATATCAGGCCCATGGCTTCTAATTTTAGACAAATGCTTTCTTTAAAATCTAATTTACATTCTGTTTTCCCCAAAAATCCACAAATACTTGCGTTCGCATGAGTCTGTATATAGTCTCCTGATTGACAGGAGATGAGTCTGTGACAGGCCCAAATGAAGAGATGGTCCATTCCCTCCTTCTTGGCCATTCACCCTTTCTAGTCCTTGTTCCCCCTGTGATGGTCACAGTCCTCTCCCTGCTGTCCCAAGAGGAAAACATTTAATTTCTGAGTGCCACAATGAGAGAGACAGCTGCTGTGCCCCTCATGGCTTCTGTCCATGCACCATAGAATATCCTACAAATATAGAAGGAGGACACTGTTATTCCAAAAACTTGAGGACCCATTAGGGAAAATAGAGGTAAAGTCATAAAATTTATATCCAGGCTGTGTTTGAACCATTCAAGTTGTGAGAAAATAAGCTGACTGGTCCTGCTGCTGCTCCACAGTCCTTACGCAAAACCAGATTTAAGCCTTTTGCACTAAAATCCTCTCCTCTTGCCTCTTTACTCTCCCTCTTTTATAATCTGCATTGTGCTGGGACTAATCCCAGCCAGAGGCCTGTTGTGCTGGAGATTGTACCTACAAAGCCAAAACCAGTGTTCTACAGGGCTTTAAACCTCACTTTAATTTTGGTGCAAAATATGTAAAACAAAGTGTTCGCAGCACTGTTCAACAAGCTGGGGAATTCCATCAGGAATTTGTGTTACGTTGAAAAATGGAGATAGACTTTCTTCGTTCTTTACATAAAAGTAAAACAAGAACCTCATCACCAACAACAGCTTTTACTAGCTGTAACCTGGATCGTTGTTACAACAGCAAAGAGTTTTTGACTGATCGTCCTGTGCATATCAAACCTCAGCAGAGCTGTGGTGGAGCCCTGAGTAACAACATCCACAGCAACACGCCGCCTGCGCCTCCTCAACATCTTTATTAATGATGTACAGCCGAGCCCCTGCTGCTCGCTGGCACTTACCACTAGATTTATGGCTAACTTCCAGGGCCTTTCCCACTACTCTTAATTTATTATAACAACAATGTTCATACATGAGAGTTTCGTGTTAGGGAGACAGCAGCGAGTCCGGGAGCATCGCAGCAGATGAGGTCTATTAAAGTCCTACCAGTTCAGGCAAAATTCTCAGGGAAGCAAGTGTCTCCCAGCTAACAAGCTGCAAAGTTGCTTTTTCAGCCTTTGTAAAGTGGAAGTTGCTTTTTTTAGCCTTTGCAAAGCGTTTATCATGGTTGTAAAAGAGCAGTTTGTATCCAGCCACTGTCTCTTGCAAGGTGTCCCCAGGAGGGTGGCTGCAATGCTGCTCAAGTCTGAGCTCAGCCCTTTCATCTCCCACCAAGTCATCGCAATTCAGCTCTCAGGGGGTAAATCTCTTTTGCCCTTTTGTCAGCATGACTTGATTGTATCTAAACCTCACCAAATTCCCACCTCAGCTCCTGCTTCCTATTCAATTTATGTGTTTTCTCTGGCTCTATTTTTCACTTTCACCCCAAACTGTATTGATGGGCTGGTGGGTTCCCAGAGTGATGTTCTCAGGGGACCATGGACTTTTCCCATATGAGAAATTATGTAAATGGTGATGTGATGGTTGGAGTCTGTCTGGGCACAGTGATCAGAAAATGATACTTTTCAATTCTTAGAGTAGTAAGGAGGGATCTCAGCAGAACTTCTACCCTGGACTTCTGGAGGGCAGACTTTGGCCTGTTTAGGAGCCTGGTTGACAGAGTCTCTTCGGAGGCAGTCCTGGAAGGCAGAGGAGTTCAGGAAGGCTGGATGCTCTTCAAAAAAGAAATCCTAAAGGTGCAGGAACAGGCCATCCCCATGTGCTAAAAGATGAGCCAGTGGGGATGGCCAGCCTGGTTGAAGGATGTTGTGAGGTTATGCAGGGAGAAAATTAGAAAGACCAAAGTCCAACTAGAACTTAATCTGGTTATTGCCATAGAAGATGCTTCTATAAATGCATTAGCAATAAAATGAGGGCTAAGGAGAATCTCCATCCTTTATTAGATGTGGAGGGGGAACATAATGACAGATGATGAGAAAAAGCCTGATGTACCTGATACCTTCTTTGCCTCAGCCTCTAATAGTGAGACCAGTTGTTCTGTGGGTACTCAGCTCCTGAGCTGGAAGACAGGGATGGGGAGCAGAATGAAGCCCCCATAATTCAAGGTGAAATGGTCAGTGACCTGCTACACCACTTACACATATATTGTGTGTGGGAACATGGTTTAGTGGTGAACTTGGCAGCAGTGGGTCAATGGTTGGACTCAATGATCTCCAAGGTCATTTCCAGCCGAAACAATTCTAAGATTCTATGAAAACCTCTAAGATTGCAGCTGTCAGAGCCTCTACACAGCCTGATCTTATGACAGACCTAAAAGAGATGAAATGGAGCATTTGCTTCTCTCTTGGTGTCTCTGCCTGATGTGATACCCCAGACATGGAGCTGCACAAACCTCAGGGACTGCAGGTAGTGAGCTGCCCTCCAGGGCCAGCCCTGGTGAAGCAAATCCCTCACAGCTGGTAAGGCTGTCAGCACACCTGAAGCACAGGTTCACTGTCAGCTAGCACCACTTGAAGGTAATTTGCTCTGTCAGATGAGACTGCTGGACTGATTCCCTCAAGCAGTGTGGTCAGAGATGCTGCCTGTGTGGTCAGAGATGCTGCCTGCCTCCCCTGCCCTTGATACAACCCGTGTTATCTCACTCCAGACAGAGTATATGCATGAGACCATTTGAATCCTGCCTTGTCCCACCTGGATCAGTCTCAGGCTGTCCCTAGCTCTGCTCTGACTTTCCCCAGGTGTGCAGGATGGCAGTGACACAGAACCAGCCAGGGAAGCTCACTCGTGGGCAAGGCAACAACAGCCAAGGCCCTGCAGAGTTTATCTGTAATTACATTTTCCAGGTGTATCCAGAATGAAAAAGTCATACACATTTTAATATGGTCTAATAGCAATCACTCTGTGAAACTAAACCATTTAATAGGAAATGATCCTTTCCAGTAATATTTTGGCCATCCTAATAGAATTGCTTTATTAGAAATATTTTATCAAATTTGACAAGGTGATAACAAAAGGCTATAGAAAAGTACTCAGCTTTGTTATAGCCTATAGTACTTTCCCATAAAGGTTAATATATAATTAAATAATTAATAATTAAATGGCAATACTTCTGCTGAGAGTATTCAAACCTTATAGTCCTGCCCTTTCCAGATGAATCCTTCATTTTACATTATGTCCTACTCCACTCTTCTGTGGTTTTCCCCATCAACAAGCTACATTTGCAGAAATTTAGGGATATCTTCTCTTTCCTCTACTGGCTACTCTACAGTAAAATACAAAATAAAATCTACTGATCAAGACAATTTGAAAGCTGTCAACATATTTTGTTCCCTAACTATACATCCAAATCATTTCAAAAGTATTGTAGTCTTCTCCTGGAGCTGATAAGCCATTTAAAATGCATTATTCTGGTGACAGACAAGCTGGCATTTGCTACAAGCATTTTTATGATTCAGTAGTTTTCAGAGAGACTAGAAAACTAAGTAGCAGATTTACAGTATAACAAAATAAAAGCAGAGATCTCATCTGCCTGATGAACGACTAAAGCAGCTTTCATCTCCAGATTTTCAGACAGTGTGCCTGGAGGTGGAGAACTTATTGTTTAGGATGTGATAATGGTGCCCTCAGGCACTGCTGAAGACTGTACACAGGCAGGGGTTATAGACACTGATAACTGTGGCAGTTTCCATCTAAGCAAGTGCAATAAAAGAAAAAGGAGACCCAAGGAAATGAGAAGTGCTGTATGTATGTATATGAGCCCCAGCAGCCGTGCCTGGCTGGCTGCTCTGGGCAGCCTGTTGGCTCTTTGGTAAGGGTCCCACAGCAAATGTGGGGAGTTCTCAGACAGAAATTAATTCAAGGGCAACTGCAGTTGAAAGGCCATTGCATACGTAGAATTTGGCATCAAGGGACAGGCAGGTAGAGTATTCCTGGCTGCCTTATTCCTTAGCAAACAGATATTAATGTCTCCTCCTTGGCCAAGCAGTGAGTCAGTGGTAGAGATGAAGGTGGAGCTCTGGCATCTTGACTTCCATTCTTCACACCTGACCAGAAATCATGACAGCTGTCCTTACCCATGCATTTGAAAAGGACACAACCACTAACACGTTGAGTGCCTCTCTTGGCTCCAAGGGCCACACTCAGCCCACCTTCCACTAAGGGTTAACCAGGCTGCTGTGAGCCAAATGCCCTAGATGGTGAGAGAGGGATGGAAAATTCATACTATCCCAGCATCCTCTTATTCTGCCTCCCCATCACCTCCAATCTTTAATCTCCCTCTGCTAGGGATTAGAATGATAGATTCATAAAATCATTACAGTTGGAAAAGATCTTTAAGATCATCAAGTCCAACCAGTTTCTTACACAGCCTATCAAAATCCCCACAAAAATCAGTTCCCTCCCCTACAAATGGCCATAAGGACATGAGGCACAGTAAGATCTGGACTATAAACTAAGCCTTCTGAGGCCAGTGGGAATACTGGGCAAAACCAGCAACTGCATTTTCTATGCACAGACTTTTTGCTGCTTTCCACATGTTTTTTAAACCATGAGTGATAGCAGCTTTCAAAGATTTGTCCTATGTTTGAACCTTGTTCACAGTCACCCACTTGCTTAGCTGTGAACACGATTTTAACAAAGCCATTTCAACCTCTTAGTTAATTTGTTTCTGAGTCCTTTCTCTTCCAGAGTGTATAATTAAACTAAAAGAGCCTGGAAAAACCCCTCACAGTAAATAATTTACAAGTTCCTCCCTGGGGACATTTTTTAATTATAACTCCACTGGTCAGATCTTACTGAATACTTGGAGATAGCATTCCCTGCTGAGATCCTGAAATATAATTAACTTATTCTTTTGGTAATGGTGTTTCTCCTTAGTCTATCTGTTTCTTATGCAGGGCAGGCAGATTTGTTTATAAACAAAGTGGAGATTGATAGACGCTTTGTCATGAGAACAGCAATCACGGCAGTCGCTGCACCAGACGGGGGCACGTCCATCTGAGGAAAGATGATACTGTTTTGAAGCAATTTTTATAAATCCTACCCTGACAATCCAGCATGGAGAGATAGAAGAGACAGCCCTGATTCCTCTCCATCTTGGCAGCCTGCCTTGCTCCCCGAGTGCCACTTCATGCATAGCAAACGTAAATAATCCTGACGCACCCACCACCCCCCGAACCTTTGTGCTTCAGGAACACTGCTATATACTATCAAACTGACAGTGATTTCATGTTATGTGGCAAACAGAAAAACCCTGAGCGACAGCAGCAAGGCTGGGGATGTCAAATGAAAGCTGTCACATTTATTTAGCTCCGTGATTCTCAAGACAATATACATAAATATTGTTTTACTGTCCCCATCAGCCGAATGTTAAGAGCTATCTGCATCAGCCAGGGTCCTGCAGCTCCCCTAGCCTGGCTGATGAGCCTGTGATGATCAACTCCTGACTCAGGAGGGGCTGCTAAGAAACAAAACACCAGCTCCTCTTGTTCCCAATGATACAGTACATTAAATAGTCTCCTCATCCTTTCCCACTGCAGCTGTAGCCAAAAGGGCAGTTTGGAGTGAAACTGCAAGAGAATGGCTCCACGATGTATTGAAAAGTGATCTGAGACATAAGAAGTCTGGGGACACTCATTGCCTCAAGTCCTGAAAGCCTTCAAAGCTCACTTGTTTTTGCTACACCAATTAATTCCGGCAACTCCAGTGAGCCCACGAGGACAAAGCTTGGTGTGTACTGTGGCTGTGCTGGACCAGGGGCTCTATTTTGCATCCAAACATGCTTTTTACTTCCCCCTCCTATTTTGACCTCTCACACAACAAACCCAAGTCCTTGTCTCTCTCTAAGCCCCTTGTTTCTGTACAGCTGTTAGTGCTGGCTCTGAAGCCTCTTCTGCATATGCCATCCTGTTTGTACACAGTTGTTCACCTGTAACATCTGCAGTGAAATACCTACAAGCCAAGTAGCCCTTATTCTAGTGAATAAATCAAAGCTCAAGCAGCAAGATTAAAAGCCAATTCAAAGGGCCACAAAGTGTTGGACTTAGTATATGCATTTTAAACATCTATCAGAGGCAGGATCCAGGTTTCTGCTGTGACAAGTACTGGCTTCAGTGTGGCTTTGTTGATGTCAATGGCAGGCCATGCCATATGGCACAGTGCTGAGCCTAATGTGGTAGGTGAACTCAAACAGCCTTGCAGACAAACCTAGGAACAGGTCTGACACGCAAAACCTGCTCCATCTTTTTGTTTTGTTGTTCTCTGTATGCCAACAAAAGTTCAGAAATGAACATGGGATTAAAATACTGCCACGGCAGGGATTGTGAAAAAAAATGTTAATTTTTCTCATCATATTTATTCCTCAAAGGTCTGGAACGGTAAGAGTTCATCTCCCTCCTGTAAGGCAGTACAGCTGGGAGCACTGCAAAGCTGAGAGGAGCTGGAGGATGCTCCACCACATGCACAGCACCAGTACTGTCACTTCAATTTCTGCTTGCACAACCCTTTGTGCACCCATGAACACACCTTACCCTGAATCTTACACTTGGTGGAGTGAAACTTTGGTAAAGAATGGATGGAAGGCCAAGTCTGCTCACTATTGTTTCCCTAAACTGTCCATATTGCAAACTGCTACCAGCTGTCTTGCTCAGGTTGCAGCTTTCCTGCACACACTGGTGGGATGCCCAGCAGGCCAACACTGATGGGATCTTCAGCTCAGCCAGATGGACCTTGGTTAACACAAGATGGGCAAACACCAGGGAGCACAGGCCAGAGAGACCTCAGTTGCTAAACTTATGTCTACCCCAGAGCAAGAGGGTTTAACCAGTTACTGTATTAGCAAAATGTAAATAAAACTGAATACAAACATTCTGAGCTGAAAAGGTTACTAAGTACCTTAGCATGGATTTGTTCACAAAAACAGCGTCGAGGAAGTCTTAAGGTCATTCTGCTCTGCAGCTGGTCCTTGAGAATTCATGGATTTTTTAATGACACAGAGTAGTCTGGTGAAAATAAACTCACTGATTTATTGATTGAGTGAAGAGTTAAACATGCACAGAAAAGGTGAAGCTGCATTGAAGAAGGAACAGAAAATTCTGACAGTTTGATTGATCCTTATTGGAAATATTGTTTGCTATTATTATGAGGACAGTGTGCAGAGGAAACTCACTGCCTTCTTACTGATTTCCATGATGGTCTGGAGAACTGGAGAACAACCAACCTTCCACTCCAAAATTTCTTCATTTCCATAAAACCTGCTCTCTGCAATGGTTAGCATCTCTTTATCACTTAACACAGCACCTACATTTCACATTGTATTTTGGGACATCATGAACCCTCCATGTACAAAATTAGAGAACTTAAGAGTCATTTGGAATATTATATTACCAAAAAAGAGCTGTTTCTCTCCAGAGGGAAAACTCACTGACCACATTTTAGACTACATTACAATCTTGTATTCAGATAAAGGGAAGAACCATATAACAAAGTTATGGAAAACAACTTTCTTTTATTAACAGGTACTCCGTTTAAGACAACTGCAAGGAGCCAAGTAAACAGTCAAAATTGTTGTACACTAAAATTAATTAAGGCTTTTTTCCAATCACCTTTTTTTAACACTTTAGGACTTTTTCTGGCAATGCTTTGTTTTGCTGATGGATGCCCACAAGGAATTCAAGGACTAAGAACTTTTACCACAACAAGTATCTAATTCCAGAATGCATCAAGAACTGTCATTAGCAGACAGGTCGTTTTTAAACTGGAATAATAATACTGTTAAGCACCAAGAAGCTTGTTCCTCAAAAATATTATGAGGAGAAATGGTTCTTACTATAATAAACCGTCACACATTCTTGTTTCTATTGATTCTAGAATCAGAATTCACATCACACATTTGCTAATTAGAAGTAAATCAGCACAATCCTCATTAGTATTACCACACTCATGCTGGTTTGGTTTATTTGTTCAAACACATATAATGTATTTTATTGTTCCCAGAGTCATATATGACAATTAAAAAACCCTGATTGATGGCTCTGCCGTCTTTGGTTGGTCACTCTGAAGGTGGGTTGGTATCAAGACCCTTTCAGCAGTCTTCATAAAGGATTTCATCTATTGAAATATCATTTTCTGTCACAGGCACCGATTCACAAATCTGTTCCTTAAAAGCCAAGGCAATCGTGTAAGGCTTTCCACGGGGGTGTTTCATACATCTTTCAAGATAGGTATCGTAATATCCTTTCCCTCTTCCCAATCTGTTGCCTTTTTTGTCAAACCCAAGGCCTGGCATGAAGATAAGGTCAAGACCACCTGTAAAAAAATGAAATAAACATTAGTGCATGTCCTATGGATTTCCTGATGGCTTGAGGACAACCACATTAACTTCAGATATTTGCAAAAACACAAGCTTTGTGTTTTGCAAAATGCTTCCCTCTCTTTGATCAGATGGAAAATAACTTTGAATACTAAACCTGTAAATTTACATTTTCATCTTATCAACTGCATACTAGATCAGCTGCAAAATAATTAGATCTTGAAAAGCTAGAAGGAAAAAAAACTCCTACATTTTAACAAATTTATTTTATCATTTTAACCCCACGTTTCCAAATAGTAATGATTGTGACTCTAAATCCAGGCAGAGACTGAACTCAGGGAAATTAAATGCAGGAGGAATCAGAAAATCAAATGAACTTCAACATCAGACACAAAAATAGAAAATGAAAATAGAAAATGAAAAGATGTGTAAGAGAGAGAGAGGACATCTTGACACCACTGCAAGATGTCATGAACCTTCTCTCAACCTCCCAAAACCAGAGAGTCTTGAATGCAATATATTCTGAAAGTGGGTATTTGCCCTCCTATATCAAGATCCAGATTTGAAGGCTTGTCTCTTGGTGATGTCAGGTTCCTTTTCTCCCAAAGGACTTTCTTCCTCGGCCTCCAGCCATTTTCACTGCTGTTCCAGCAGCACACACAGACATTCTGCTGCAATTTCACTTCACTGGAACTCAAAACCAGTTAAAAACCTGAAACAAGCTCTGCTAATCACCTGGACAAAACCAGCCCAATCAGTTGGTAAAAGCCTGACAGGAAGAATCCACCAACTAACTCCAGGTAAAATGGCAAGATCAGCTAATCCCTTTTATCTTGCTTTGTTCATACTCTGTGAATGGATGTGGATCGGCACCGCGCCAGGGAGTCACAGCTACAATTTACACTCGGCTGCCCACTTGTTTCAGGAGTTGATTCACACTGCTGCCAGGTAGGCAAAGGAAACAGGCTGCCACGCTGAGTGACCACCAGGCATGGAGGCTGCCAGCATGCAGATCTCCATTACTTATGCAAGGCTTGTGCATTCAATGTGAGAAGTCTTGCAAGGATATCCTCCAAACAAATGAGCTTGGCTGGCCTGGTGCTGACCACTGAACTCAAGAACATCCCATTTACTAGTTTCACAATGCAAAGAAAAGTCTTTTATTTCTTCATGCTGTAGCAGACAGACACTTAAGGAGAGAAGGGCAGGGAGTGGAAAGCCAGCACAGACTAAAAGACAGCTGACACGAGTCTGGAAAAAAAGCAAATACTCTGTCTCAGTCCACTGCTTCTTCCTTCTTACAGGAACAGTACTTAGCCTTGAGCAGCCTTTCTGTAACTAGCTGATGGTACTATACCAGGGCTAGGACCTCTCAAGTATTTTTCTGCTTTTTCTACATCCAAACTTACTCTCTCCTGCCATTTTGGACTTAACTACTCTTACTAGACCTGACTGAGGAATGATGCCCACCATTCAAGGACATGTGTGGGATCATGTACTGGAAAAGCCAGAGCTAAGCAGAGTTTTTCAGTTTACAGGGAATGCCATCTGAGATTGTGTATCGACTCCAAACTCAGCCTAGAAGAGCAAGTTAACAGTACACATAAGACCAACTCATTTGCACACACTTCCCAGGCTCCTGGAGATCTCCTTCCAAACTTCATCATTCAAAGAAGAGTCACTGATGTGAACACTCATCCATCATGACCTGATGACTTAATTAGAACACCGATATAAAATATGCCAGGCAACACAGTGGAAAATGCTTTGAGAACATCAATCTTGCAAATCCAGCATCATATAGCCAAGAAGCACAGCTTTTCCTAGGAGGTCAGGGGAGTAAGAGGAGAGAGTTAGCCAAAGGGCAGACCAGAGGATATTAGCAGTTGAAATGAAAGAGTCTGAGTGTTTTACCATGCTGCAGTCAACTTTTGACTTATAGGACAGTGAAATGGCAAACAAAGAGAAAAAGAGGCCCGAAGGCAGAAGTATGGTCTCCTCAGAAAACAGATGCTATTTTCATGGTATCACCATGGACAACATGTTGGATGTCATGTCTCATCTCAGTTTGCAAGTAAAAAATTTCATTTGCCAATTGTCAGGCCTGTGGAACCTAGAAATCAGCTGCCCATTAGCATGGCCAGTACTAGATTCTGCAGGTCATATCCTCCCTGAGTTACTCCTACTCCTCCTGCTCCTACTTATCCTCTCCGAAATCTGCCTCATAAGCCTTGCATAGGTATTCAGGTTTCCCAGAAATCAGTAAGTACCAAACACTAATGCTGCACAAAAATAAACACACTCTGCCTTACACTGTTTTAGCTGTTTTCACACCAGGTGGGTCTCATGACAAAAAAGCAGGAAACATTTGCAGTTGCTACTGCTGGCAGGAAGAATGCACACGGGGGGCAAATCTGCAGAGTAAAAAGGTGCCATTTCTCCTTACATTTGTGTTGCAGACAGGAAGAAGACAAGTTAGGGGGAACACTATGGCAAGAGGGAAATGGCAAAAACAGTGAAGGGAATAAATATATTTTTTGTGGAGTTTAACTGATAGCACCAGGCACACTTGAGTGAATTTAGATGTATTAAAGCACCGTGTTCTCTTCTGGGTTCTCTAGAGAAACAGAGACTCTTCTAACGAGTGAGCTCCTCTATATCATGGGGCTTTTATGCTGAAGAAGTCAAACAATCTTGTGCAAATCTCAGTATGAAAAATTATGCTGTGAATCCTCTAATAGTTACCCTTATATTTTTCTTCTACTGGAGCACTGTGATACCGACTGCCTTTGCTCTGACTCACAATATGCTGTCTGATATCCATGCAACTCACACTGCACAAGATCTAAGTAAAATGTCAAGCAAGACTATTGGTAGAAAAATGACACAGCTAACCCTTGTAAGGAGCCCAAGGGCAGTTCAAGCAGCATTAGCTCCAAATCCTACATTGGAATCTACAATAAATGGCACACAGCTACTTGGAGCAAACACTTCCCCACCACATAACTTGGGGAGCAACAAAGCCTCTTGTGGTGGCTGTGGCAGTGTGGGGGAAGAGCTGTCACAGGAAGAGAGGTCACACACAGATAAGACCAAGATTGTAGATGCAGATGAGACCAAGATTGCAGACACATAAGATTACTATCAGCATCAGCAATGAGGGTACATCAACAGGATGGCAGATGAGGGTAAGAACATCTTGTCCCACTTGGCATGGGATCCTCATGCTCCCAAGGTCTTCAAGCCCTGCAGGCTTGTTCTGTCCTCACATCCTAATCCCATTGCTCCCATGGACCACTCTGTGAAACGGCATCCTTTTCCCTGAGAAGATAGAGCAGGTACTTGGGCATCAAAGACTGCATCAGGTTTTGGCACCTCGTAAGACATGCTAAGGGAAGTCTCACATTTGCCACCTACTTCTGTCTGTCTCCTTGTATTGTACCCTGTCCCCCACATGTCCAGAGTTGTTAACTGGTGGTTCTTGGATCCCCAAGGATCCTGTGAACACATTCCAGGAACCCAGGAAAACACATCCACAATCAAGAGGGTTTTGCTATAGGTAATCTGTTCTACTGGAAAACTTGCTTGTGGTCTGCAAATTGCTAAAGGCTGAAAACACAGTCTCAAGCAACAGTGTATTGCTCCGGCTTCTATGTATATATCAATGCTTCTTACACACTTTAAGCTACTGGGTATGCCAGTAAGGTTGGTAATTAGGATGACAGTCACCTAATACTCTCTGTATCTATGACATGAGCTCTTGTAGCCACAGCTCCTTCAACTGTGTAGCACCATGCGTGAAATAATATACCCTGACTTATCTATCAATGTGGGCATACAGCCATGCTGACACGGCCACACAGGCTTCATTTCTACTGCTAAATGCAGCACAGCCAGAAAACAAATTGATTTACAGGATCACAGCTGGTCAATACTTTAATTGTCAGCACACTGTCTGGCACTGCCAGTGCAGGTGACACCCATGACTGCTCCAGGGGACAGGATTGCCATGAGCAGTAAAGACAGAAGGGTACAGGTCTGGCTCCTTCAACACTGTGCAGTTCTCCCACACCAACAAACCTGGTTTTACTCCTCCAGACACAGACACAGGTTTTCCTGCCACATGCCAGAATACGCAACACAAGTCCCCAAACTGATGCTACTAACATACTGCTCTGATGGTCTGCCATAAGACCTGATATTATGCAAATACTAGAAACTGGGGAAAGATAAAAACAAAGACCACAGAAGTATCACATGAGGCCAGAAAAGAAGAGAGGGCAAGTTCTGTCTAGTGTGGACAGGACTCATCTGTGCCGCTTAGCCCTGTGTTATTTAGCACTCTAGATGAAGTCATAGCTCCTGAACCTGCCGTGTGGGTGTGCAGGCACACTGGGCTTGCACTGACTTGCATACACTGATGTAGACATACCTTATGTCACAGAGAAGTGATATGACTTGGCCAAGGACTCTGGAAGTGTGTGGCAAAACTACATGCAGGAGCCAGGTGTGCAATCTGTGTGTCCCCAGACTTAACCAGCAGAGCAGATCATTAGCATCTCCTCTCTGGTGTTTTAAATAGGAATACACAGTTTTGCTTCCCCTAGGCAGCCGCAGTGAACCTCCTCTGTTTGGCAGTGCATTTCTCATTACCTTTCATGATGATATCAGGTTTGATTTGTTCCCCAGGGAAGGATTTTCTCCTTTCACCTCATTACATCTCTACTCCTTAATCTGATGTTCCTGTTTGAAATGCCAGACGGCATTTTCAGAAGTGTTCTTGACAATGGTTAATTATAGAAGAGTCCATCAAACTGCACAGATACAGGTCATGTAAAGACTGCTGGGGACTCGTTCTGCCCTCAGAAGGAGCAGCCAGCATGGCCTCTTTCCTCCCAGGTTCGAGGAGGCTCCACCAGCCTGCTGCCCCCCCTCGTGTGGGGTCACTCATCTCCCCCTGCACAGCTTGACAGCCCTAACGGAAGCTGAAACTGAAATACTCTGTCATCCCACCTTCTCATCCCTTGCTGCCACTTGCTTTGTGGACGCAGCACACTGCCTGGGACCCTTCAAAGCAGGAGCTAGGACTCTTTTGATCCTCTTCTCCAAAGCACTGAAAGAGGATGAGGCAGAGGCCAAGCTCCAGCAATTTCTGTGTGCCTGTAAAGAATGGCAACGTGCTTATAAAAGCCATGCTCACAGCACCGACACTGTCTGAGCTCAAGCCTTCAAGAGGTCAACAGTGATCAGCTCTGTGTGCCACTGCTGCTGCTCCTCACAGCAGCATTTGTGCAGTTTGAGCTTCTCTCTGAAGCACAGAAGTTTGTGCAGTGCTTACTCCACCACTGCAAGGATGGCTGGATCCTCCCAGCCTGGTACCTCAGGCAGGAGTGAATTTTTCAGTGGTTGGTTTTGTTTCATCCACACCTTGCTCTGCAGTGGTTGTCAGGGCCTCCTCCTGCTTTGCTTGGATGTAATTGATTATGTAAGGTGCAGGACCAGAAGAATCAGGATAAGAACAGCCTTCTGTTCAAAGGAAAAGAGTGTTCATGTTGCTTTGTGCACCATAAACAATGTCAGATCAGGCTCTGCACAACTTCTGTGGAACTGACAAATACCTGAGAGCTGTTCACTGACAAGGAATGAAAGCTTTGGTTCTTTTCTGATCTAGCAAAGACCACAATGAATTAAAAACCCTTTTTCAGGAAAACCTAACTTTTCAGAATGAAAAGGGTGAAGTAACCATCTGCTGCCTCTGCATCTGGTACCCCAGCACAGAGGGGAAAAGTAACTCCTAATATCTAAATATCAGTCTTGGTGACATGCAGGTTATGAGCAAATGGATTGGAATAACTCAGAAAGTTCTAATTAATGACAGTCATTACTGTAACTTTAATTACTACCAGCATAGTTAGGACTTTTGGGTAGGTGTGTGCTTTCAACACATTCTCTGTAGGGCACAGATCATCATCTGGGTCTGTATTTACACAGCAGCTAACACTGTGGCCTGGGTTAATCACCAGATCTCAAGGAAAACAACTCGACAAAAGTAAATATTTCACTTAGGCTGCAGCAAAACAAATCCCTTCCCCTTTATGGCTTCTCCCTACAATGCCCTGGATGCACCACCTCCTGAGGTTAGTAACGCTCACTATTTCCTTCCAGATGAAAAATTTTCTGCCCTTTGGGAAAAACCTGCCCTTGGTTTCAAGCACAGCATCTCTGCTATTACACATCTCTTGGTATAAGGTCAAAAATGGAACTGCCAGATCTGTTCACTACAGGCTTAATCCAGACCCTACCGAGGTGTGTGGTTCCCGAAGGGCTGGGATTGCTTCCAGAGGAAACAAGTTCTTATCCGCACCAAGCCCTGGAGAAGACAGATACTGCTATATCCCCAATCAAATGAGCAAGGAGACAAAACCATTATCCTTTGCTGCAACTGATAAACATTTGAAAAAACAGTCATTCATCCAAACCCAATACTGTGCACTACCAGTAACACAGGGGACTGCAGACATAAACAGCCACACTGCTTACCTTTACCCCAGCCAGTCAGCTAAAATGCAAATGTAATCCCTTAAAAAGAAAGGAAACACTTAACTGGTAATTCTTATCTGTTTACATGATACAGTATCACAGAGCGTGAAGTCTCATCTCCTTGGAAACCCAAGTTAGACGAAGGATCAGATCCTCAGTTGTTCTCAATCAGCACTGCCCCACTGACTCCCTTCTGCACCAACCCTGGGCACTACATGAAAAATACCCCAAGTTACTGACATGAGCTTGAGAGAAATCAGTTACTTTCTCTTGTACCTATTTGGTGCTGATTGTTCCTAGAGAGCTCTCCTTATGATCCCAAACAATTACCTAACAAGACTAAAAGTTGTGTTTCATAGTAGATTGAAAAAATAGCTCGTTTTAAACTGCAGTCAGCAGCTTTTCCTCCAGGTGTTTCCCCTGTGTGAACACCTTTAATTCTGCAGTACCACCAGCAAGTCTTATTGTTTTCTAACTATTCATTGACATCTGTTGCTTCAGGAGAGATGCTTGCTTTTTACCCAGCACACACCAGCCAAGCACAGGGGTCAAAAATCAAAGTCTCACGTCCACATCTCACAGCCTCTATCCATGCTCTCCTGGTATGGGACACACTGTGAGGCCCTCAGGACCACAGCTCCTCCAGGGAGAAATGCTGTTAAGACCAGGGACAATCACTTGATTTTCATTCTTATTTGTGTATGGGAATTGCAGCTATGGTTTTGTCTCCTTCTGTCTTCTGGAGAACATCTTGTCCACATCCACGCACACCTATAACCCACCTTTTACATTGATACAGATGCCAAGCAGACCATCTCCTCTGCAATCCAGGCGCCCTAGGTAACTGGTCCACTAGCATGACAGAGACAGCTTCTGTTATTACTTCGATAAAATATTTTGCAGAAAATAGAACCATCAGCAGAATCCACAAGCAAGCACTGAACAACTCAGCGTTTATCTGTCTACTCATCCATGTCGGTGCTTTGTGTCAGCATGAAACATTGGTCTCCACAGTTCACACTTGCCCTGATGCAATACAGCATAATAAAATATTTATACTTTTCCCTGAGTAGCTCCATGATAGCCATCAGTCACACAGGTTTAAAACAACTGAGTGGCAGTCACTCTCTCGTTATTAAACCTCAAAAACACACTAATAAAGCTGCCTGATCAGCTCCTGTGCCGCTGAGCTGTGCTCAAGCAAACACCCTCCTGTTTCGAATTCATTTAAACCAAAATCTCACAAATTTAGTGCCAATGCATCTGAAAGGCTTAGTGCACTGCACAGCATCAGCTGGAGGATGCCAGCCCTGCTCAAACAAACCTCTCATGAGTTACCAGGGAAGCTACTGTATAAGGCTAAAACTTGTGTTTGAATCTAGCTGGTTTCACAATGTGGAAAGGCTGTGTGAAGCTATAACCATCACACTCATATCCCCTGAGGTTTAACTTACAGTCAGATGAGGTCTAGTTCTCATTTTCAGAATTCACCAAATAGCTACCTAAAAGAAAATTTGAAAAGTACTTTTCCATTTCACTATTATTCATCAAGTCTGCATAAGCACTGTAAATGAACCATAATCACTCAGTGCCACCTACAAAAATGTCTGGTTTGGAAAATTCAGAGCAAGGGAAAAAAGAGCTTAGGACTGCTCAGTTATCAGCTTGTGAAAAATTACTTATCTGCTCCTGATATTCAGATATGTGAGCACAGTCTGACTGGGAAAACATGGACAACGAAACAAGTTTGGGCAAAGGTTTGCACCTGGGTTCTCCCGTGATTTTAAACCACTAAAAATACTCTGAGACAAGATGTACCAAGGAGCAATTCCAAAGAGAGGACAAATGGCATTACAGTCACTTTACAGCACATCAACATATCTTGTTAAATCAGCAAATGCTAACTGCAAATCTGCTCCTTTAGAGAAAGGCACAAGGCACTGATGCTTGAACTGCTTATGTGGGGATAATGCTGCAGCCTAAAATACAAGGATCTTTGTGTGTCTTTTAAGTGTTTTTATGTCAAATTCTTTAAGATCTTACCCACTACACTTCCCATAGTGTTTATCTGAGCACTCATTTAAATACGGGATGCACGTGCATGTACACTACTTCATTTCTTCACTCTTGGTCCTCTTTTGCATGCTGCTGTCTGGGTATTTTTAAATCAAACTATGACAGAAGTGAATCATTTGGGGTTTTTTCAATACTTCATGCATCACAATCAGTATTTCCAATACCCTTTGACTCACTCAGCAGACACCCTTGCAAAATATGCAGAATTGCTTGTGAAATATAAATGGGTAAGACATCAACTTCTTTATCAGTGCATAAAGCTGAGTCCTGTAAGGAGTGACACCACTTGATGGGAATATCAGGCATGCTTATAGGAAGGGTTTACTGAACATGCAGAGTCAGCTGGTTTGGAGGTGATGGCACCTTCACTGTTACTGTCAAACACGCTAACAGCTGAGAAATCCTGCTCCTTCCTTCACAGGATTTTCTTTTCTCCTTTGAAGCCTGTAGAGTTTCAAAAATTTGACTCTTCCTGGAATCCTACACCTCACTCACTCCAACCTCTGATCTTTTGGGGGAAATTAAGCTGGAGAACTCGTTCTCCTGTGTGTGTGAGTACAATACCTGGATGAGATTTTAATTAGAGCAAACCAGCCGAAATGACACCAATGCTCCATAGTAAGTGTATGGAATGCTGACACCTGCCGGCAAAGGACTTGATGTCACTCCTGCATAGGAGTTTGCCCTCATCTACACCCCAAAAGCTCACTCCCATCTCACATGCACAACAGCCAGAACGAGCAGGAACTGAGTCCAAGTATGATGCCAAACATGAAGATCCTTACAGTGTGAAACATCAGTATGAGTCTCCTGCTCCCTGAAAGACGGTGGCTCTTAGCCATTCCAAGGAATTTCCCACCGTACAGGGGAAATGGACAATGCATTTTGAACCTCAGCAAAGACAGCAGGGACTATCTGTGCCAGAAAGGCAACTCTTTTGTAGCTGGAAAAGTGCTGACCTGATTTAATAGCCCACTAAGCTGGCAGAACACCAATCCTAAAAAAAAAAAGAAATTAAAAAAGTAGCAATTTTCTGCCAGATTCATGAGTTAAATCTGCTCAGCACCAAGTACCAGAGATAGTACCAAGGCTGAGGGGAGCACAGAGCTGGGCACAAGAGAAAGGCAGCAGGACTGTCCCTCCTGGCATGAGCTGGCTGCTAGCAGGGCTCAACTGTCCCACCAAACCACATCTTCAATGCACACTCCCTACACAGGTGGGCAGCAGGAAAAATCTGCTTCTCCTCTTCTCCAGATTATGTGCACAAAGGCAATGAGATGAGCTTGGTGCTGGCTCTTCCTTTCCAAAAATGAAAATAAAAGATGACAAAAATGTCTGTTTGGATGAATTACCACAGCCAGAGATACATGCACATTGGCATTTCCCCTGTATGAGGAGATGTACAGACCTGCCACACTCCAGAAATGAATCTCACCTCTTACCTGCCTTTCAGAGACTCCTGTCTCTAGGAAACAATATGAAGAAAATGACATTGCTGCTGTTCACATTCGCTGGAGCAAAATTAGCCCTCTTTGAAACAAAACCCTGGAGAGTCACTTGCAGTGAATTTAAGGCCTTTGCCTATGTTGGTTTCACTTCTCTTCAAAGTTTAATTGATTACGGCAGAAGTAATCTTTTCGTTGTTTTGCTGAGTGCAAGGAGAATGCTTTCTGCAAGAAGGCAAACATGGATGTGACACTTCAGATGATTACAAGGAAAAGCACTCTTTTACAGCCTTGATGAACTTCATGAAAGCAAAAAGCTGCAGTGTTCCACAGCTCTCAGCCCTCCAGGTTCACTGCAGCATACCCTGGCATGGCCAGTATTAAAATTAAACCACACAGTGCTCATGGTTTAGTCTACACGAGGGAAATTCAGGCCATAAGGACACCAAAGGGCATTACAAAGTGATGCCACATAAACACATGAACTTCTATATTTCAGAGCATTTTTTCAAAAGCCATTCAAAGAAAGAGACTCTTTGTAAGCACGTCCCACCTGTTTCTGAGCAGAAGCACCAGGAGAGGCTCAGCTAAAAGTGTCTGGCTTCACCTAGCAAACTGAGAGCTGATTATGAAGCTGTTTTAGAGAGCTGTGGAAGCTGCTGCAGACACCAAGGGGAACAGCAGAGCCAAGGGGAGAAGGGCAGCTGCAGGGGAGAGCAATCCCAGCACTGGGATGGACTCCCACATCTTTTAACTGAAGGTTGGGATGCAGAAAAACCCTGTAGAAAACTTGCTATCACCTGAAATGCTTTATTTCCAAGGAAGCATTTTCCTAGTTCTCCTTGCCATGGAATAAGCTAGATGGAATAATATAAAATTGTTTTACGGGTCTTAAATATTGGCACAGGCATTTTTGTAATGATGCATCATTGTGGGATACCTGCATGGAAACCAGTAAGAGATCTGCCCAGTGAAGCCGATTTGAAAAAGTGTTATGGTATATACAGAAAGAATTAACATCTCCAGTGCCACTGCATGTATTTCACAGCATTTCTTTACCTGTGCATAAAATTTTCTCTCAAGCATCTTTTTTTTCCCAAAATAACATCACTGTAAAGGTTGAAAGAGCAATGGCTGGAACTCTTAGAGATCTAGAAAGGCTTCTATACGAGAATAAGAAAACAAAGGTTGATAGAAGAAACACAATAGATATAATACAGGTTTAACTAGACAATGAATAATAAGAAGAAAGTAAATCAAACACCCTTATTTACTTCTCATCATGGAAGAATGAAGTATCACTTGAACTGAAAGCAGCAAATTTAAAATTAATACAAGGAACATAATATTTCACACATCGTAGGAACATAATATAATATTAACATAATAAGGAACATAATATTTCACATTACAACTAACCAACCAGTACAACTCACAGCTGTCAGAAGGCAGCTGAGCCAAGGGCTTAATACAAATAAAATTAGATGCTCAGAGGAACGCTCTGAATGCCTGCTGGAAAGAGAAACCAGAACCTGTTTGCAGGGGGATCAGCTGGGGACTGCAGCTGCAGAGGTAGGAAGAAATGTCAGTTACTGCTACACAGCTACAAGTTGTGAGAATTTCTGACTCTTGTACAATACACAATGCTGTATTGCACATCCAGCAATGATGCACTGATCCTGCACTGTGAGGGGAAGCATCCCCTCTCCACGAGAAGATTCATCACCAGAATGTTAATGCCTCACTTGCACTGAATTTGTTCTCCTTATGCATATCAAAATACTATGGCTCATTGTCTCCAAGCAGAAGTTCATTCCAAACTTTAAATCATTTCATTAAAAAATAAATTACATTAGGAGCTAAGCCTCGATTTTCAATTTTGTTTCGTGCCATGCTCTCAGGTTTTCTTTTTTATGACCAGTGTAAAAAGATTTTAAATTATAATCTATCCCTTGACATATTTTGTACTGTAAGTTTTAATCAAGTCTCCCAGGGGAAAAGAAAATCTAATAGTACCCTCAATCACTTTACAATCTTGTTTGGGGTATGTTTTTGGGTTTTTTTCTTAAGCAGGAACATTTAACATCTCTGCTTTTCCTAGACCCATATTTCATTTATTCCAATCCGCATACAGCTCATTTAAATATTCACAGTTACCTCTGAGCATTATTTACAACACATCTTTTTCAGAATGATTAGCATCATTTTGTATGGTCCCATTATGCCTTCACGGACAGCTATACAATATCTAATGGAGCTGAAGTAGCATATTAGACCTTCCCTGTGCTTCAAGCCATAGCATCTTCTCCTCACAGTGTTTTTTATTTTTCAACTTTCATGTGCCTCATATTTCAAAACCCACTTCTGGTGTGTATTTTTGGGGGGGGGGACACACAAACCATTATCTTTTTTTTACATCCCATTTTGTTTTGCAGTTCTAGGTTAAACCTATTCCTCTTCAGACTGTATTGCCACCACTTCAGTCACACTGCTGAAGAACTGTGCTAAAATTTGGAATAACTAAGAATACTGATAGCATCACAAAGCCATCAGTCCTGGCAGCAAATGCAGCCTCTTTGAATGTATGAATAAATAGCAGGAGTTTAAAGACAGGTGAAAGAGTTTCTGCAGACAAAAAATGTTTCTGCAGGGCAAATCCCAATGGCAATATTTCAAATAGGGATAATGGTCACTCAGGAATAATTTCAAACTACTTGAGGTTGTTTGGAACCTAGAGGTAGTATTTTCCTTGCAAGAGGATCACACTTCCCAGCATAATCAGTCCTCATAAACCAAATGCAACCAAGCAGGTAAGCTGTCCCTGTCTGTTTCTGAGACCAACATGTTGTTGGACTTTATGCTGCAGCAAGTCTCAGAGTGTTCTGTAAGTTAAAAGGGGAGAAAGATAACACTACTCTAACCTTAAAAGACAACATTCAAAACGTTATGTGAAAATGAAGCTGCAAGAAGTTGCTGCAAGACATAAGTATTTCCTCATTACATTTCAAATTCAGATCTTTCCTTATTATTAACAATAAATATACTGCTAGTTAAAGTATGGATTATCTAGTTAATATTTCACTAATTATCTTGAAGGTCCAACACAAATACTGTGATCAGTAGGCCACCAAAGTTTCCAGTGCTGTAAACTTCAGGAGTCTCCAAACTAAATTACAATATGGAATTCATGTTTTTAATACATTCATTTCTGAGAGTAAAAATACATTATGCTGCAGTAAAGTAGCAGCAGATTATTCAACATTCCCCATTACATATAATATGCTATATTATCAAGTGCTGACATTTTTCAGCTCGGGTATTCATGCCAAACTGAGGGAGGGGAGGGGGAGGTTATGTTTGTTTTATTTCTGCCAAAATGGTTCACTGGTTTCCAAGAACAAAGCCAGCAAAGAAAAACGATGGGGAAAGCTCTGTTGCTCCATGCCTTGTGGCAAGAACTTGAAATCTTGCTTGTAGTACCCTCTGTGACAATGATGTGGCTTTAGCCCTGTTCAAATCCATTTGAGCTGAGCTTATGCAATGCTGTCAATGTTTGAAAACCTGCCGTTTGCACAGGCTCAGGAGAGACACATCAGGGTGTGTTCTGGGGCACTCTGAAGATGCCTCACTCTCTGTATCACTCTGTACCTCTCCATACCATGACAGGAGGCACAACTGCATGGGTGGCACCACGACTTTCGCTAGGAGCCAGTGCCAAAGGGATGTTCCCTCTATCCTGGCTATCCATTCCCTCCCCACACATGTTGCACTGGTACAGTCACATGGTAAACTGGAACCACACAACAGAGCTAAAAAAGTCCCAAACAAAACAGGGTGGGGGAGAGGAAGAAAATATCCTTCATCCAGAGCAGCAAGCTGATCCAGCTTACCACAGAGAGGCAGGAATAGGCTGAAAACACAAGGAGGGAAAATTCCTTAGGTCAGAATTGGTGCAAAGGCAGAGCACATGGAGCTGCATGCTCAGCTCCTTCTGCCAGCCCTGCTCCCCACTGCAGGGACCCCAAAGGACTTTCATTTCAGTGGCTGCTCCTAGTCCTGCAAGACTGGGAACCGAAACATGGAAGGAAATGATGACTGAAGTTTCACTGATACATTTTCTTAGTCATGACACCCATTTACACAACTCCTCATCATCAGTTTTCTACCAGCCCTTCAGTTGCATCAGTCCAAATCTGCGTGGTGGCCCTGTCTGAAAGAAGAGACTTCCACTGGTGCTGGGCTACTTCTAACCAAGACTGGTTTCCCAGCACAGATCCCAGTGTGGCTTCAGGGCCATCTGTGCTGGCACAGGAGAGGAGGGGTGGGGACCAAGAGGAGGAGAAAGGGCAGTAGCTTATTTAATCAGGCACTGACCAAAAGAAAACAATCACAAAACTATGTCTTTTGTACCGTTTAGTACAAAAAGTACTATTAAACAGAGAAGTTTTTCTAAGCCAATGAAAAAGAGAAAGAAGCCAGCACAGTGTGGAAGGAAATGAGTAACTTGGGACAGGGAATCTTGTATGTCTGGAAGAAGACAAAGCATATGATCTCCTCCCTTTTGGCAGGGACAGCCTATTCATGTTGGCCCAGCTGCCCCTGAAATGGCAGCCTGGGACTGAGAGCAGGAGGAGGGGGGGAATATAGTGAGAAAGGCCAGAGAGGGACACTTGGAGAGGGCGATTCAGAGAGGCTAGGCAAAGAGCAGAAAGATGGGAAGGGACATTATGGTGGCAAAGAAATTAAAGATTGGAAAAGGAGGTCTAGCCCAGGGCCAAGACAAGTCTGGGAAATTATTGTTTTGGAGGGAATAGTGCAGAAGCCATAATGTTGGAAGAGTAAGCAAGAGTCTGTGGTCACTGGGGGCAGCTCCTCTGCACAGCTCAGGCTGGAACCAGGATCCTGAGTCTCTGCTGCTTCTCCATCAGCAAATACCACTTAACATCTTTAAGTCACTGAACGTTGCAGTGATGAAGAGCCCACAGAGAAATGAAGATCTCCATCTCCATCCTGAGGTTTGAATAATGCACAGTAAAAAGGCCTCCAGCTCTAACCTGAGCTGAGAGAAAGCAAATGACTGAGCAGGTTAGTGGCATTCATTAACAGCAAGCAGAGTCCAACTTCTGCATCTTTGAAAGATCCCAGATCATTGCAACTGGGTTCATTTTTGAAAGAGCTCAGTTCTGATGTGCAAGGACTATGTGATAATGTACTTAATGGCCAGGGCAGAATTGACAGAGATTAAGAGGCTGAATGAAGTTTGCACACATAATCCTATTTCTTGTATTTCTTAGAAAAGCACATCCCAATACATTAGAGTAATCAGATTCAGAGCCATAATTTCTAATAACACTTCATTTTTGGGCCAAAGAAAAACATCTAGGCCAAACTCCCTCTCTCCATCACCCAGGTGAATGTTTGAAAAGTTGTCTATAATTTATTGCACACCTTCAACTACTAGTCAGCAGTTAGTTCAGTTAGAACATTTAAGCATAGTATTTGCTCAGATCCAAGCTTTCCAGATGAGAACCCTCAGCCCAAAGTTGGCCACCTGCCTCCCATCTAAGAAGGCACCTCCAAGAATTTTACCATTTGGAGATACTCAACCCAGTCTTTTTGTGTGTGTTTGTCCCATCTCTTTTTCAGAGGAATAACTTAGTTTTTCATAGCTCTCAGAGCAGGTTTAAGTAATAATAAATAACATTACAACTGAGGAAACCCATGTCCAGCCCACTGAATCACACCACCTCTCTAAACCACACTGAAACTAGAGCTGCTGGGGAAGTGTTCTTTAAATTTCTGTAGGAGTAATGACAAAAAGCAAACAGGGAGCATGGGTTTATCTGATTCACCTCTTCCAAAGTTGTGCAAGGTATCCACCCTTCTGTAAACAATCACTGCAACCTGCCTGAACTTTCATCAGAAGTATTACCTTGGGCAAAACCTGATCCCAGTGACAATTCTACATGGGCAAGGATACAAATAGGATTTGGTACCTATTAAAAAAACACCACTGGCTTACTCCAGAAGTTGTGTAAGTCTATCAGCAGGTATAGCTGGCTATGAACCAGGTCATGCACATACACACACTCCTACTCCAAACAAAATATCTGAACTTCTTCCACCTTTTTTTACTTAGCTACTGTGCCCATTTAGCCTAAAGACAGCAACTTTTCATATGCCAATTAGTCACCCACGCCAAGTAGAGAAGATGACAGACTTTCTACTACCAAAACTGCAATGATCTGTGTCTATGCCAACATGGTGTAACGGGATGTACTGCCAAGATGGAGAGAGGTAACCCTGGTCCAACAGAAAAGGGACCATCTCCAAGAGGAGAGGTTCATGCCTATTCAACACTGCCTGTGCATGCTACCAAAGACTGGGAAACTCTGTGCAAAAATTATACCATATTTGAGCTATTCTTCACAGTAACCATGCCTGAAGTTTTAAGGACAGTGTGAATTTAAGCTTTTTGTCATGCAAAATGAATACACTCAGAAATGACATGACTTATTTATGTACCTGCAGGGTATTTCTTGGAAATTACATAGCAACTAATGCCAGCAATGGGAACATTACTAATGTAACACCATGTTATCTCCTTATAACAATGTAAATGCCTCAGATCACCACTGTATTTGATAACATCACTGAGATAAATGTGTCATCCATGCATAATTCCAACTCTGGAGGATGGATGTAGTAGCAAGGCAATTTGCATTCC
>NW_008660263.1:136101-141643 GCF_000695815.1 Acanthisitta chloris
ACACAAAAAAATACAGCAAAAGGAATTTAAAGACATATTGAGATGAAGTGTGTGTTTCTGTGGGGACAAATTAAGACTGTGTGTCTGATCATGTAACAGTATAAAAAACCTAAACTTATTCTCTAATCTACAACACCTGTCAAGGATAAAGGACCAAGGTCTGACTTCCAATCCAAATGGTGTTTTTCCCGAGTTAGTGAGTACAAACAGACTCAAATCAAGCTTCAGGCAGAACAAGGCTGACATGGACATACACCAGTTGTTACAACTGGTCTCTTGGCATCTCTCTGTAGACTGCAGTAGCTCTTTTGGCATTAGTTTCTACCCATACCCTGATGCAGAGAATTAAACAGAACCAGACAGGTACCAAAATGTGCTCCTGCCTAGCACCCAGGTACATCTCAGTGCACTCTACATCCAGAAGTCCTCACTCCCATCATACCTAAAATCGTGTTTACTCTGTGATGTCTGCAACAGACTTGCTAAATTCAATTAACAGCAGCTCATCAGTAATTCAAAAGCTTGTCCTGCGTGCCTAAACTAAGCTCAGTCAACAGAACACTGGATATTTTAAAGGTTACCTTCAAAAGCTCCGAAATCCACCAATATACACATTTTTTTGACAAAAATTAGGAAAAAAGTCACAGTACTAAATATTAAATGTAAAGATGATGGTTGTAGGAACCACAGAAATACCATGCTAGCTACAACATGGACACAGAAAGGACTCTGAATTAGGAAAGAGGTAGTAATAAAAAATAAAAGAGAAACAAACACAGTGAAGTGTTCTGGGAAAGTACATTGGCATCCCAAAGCAAATAGAAGCCCGAGTTCAATCAAACAGAGTCATAGAAATGTTATGTTCCTTTGTCAAGCACTAAAAAGCTGGTAAGTCTGTGAGGTGTGGAAGCTGCCTACATGGTGAATTTCCACCTACACAAAATTTTCCCAGACTGAGGTTTCAAGCATGAGTTGAACATGAGTTTTCCCTTAATAAGATTAAACATTTCTGCAGATGTTTCAGGAAGATATTGAAGTGTTTACAAAAAAAATGTAGCTAATGAATGCAAACACAGAAAAAATAAGTTTGTTTACAAGTTTGTAGGAGCTGAGGGGAATTTCAGGGTAAGAGAGAGAGGTTATTTGGGGATCAAAACACACATACACCAGGCTAGATCTAAATGAACTTGTAACTTTTCAATTTATGAAGAATCCAATGTCTGAGACAGCATTGTAAGATAAAAATAAAAATATGAGAGAACAATGATGAAAAAGACTTTGCAATATTCATCCAGGCCTACAAGAAAGTACTTTTACTTTCAGTCTGAGTCTCAGTCCAGAGAGGTGTTCTACATGGGCAGCTCCACATCAGCACTGTGATTCCCCCACATAATACAATTTGCAGGATCAAAGATTTCAGAAAATTCTCATGTCAGTCTACAGGCTTCACCTGAAAAGTTCCCAACCTTTCAGGCAGTGAAAACTAAAGTTCACAGAGTGCATCCTAAACCTGTGAATCCCCATGACTTTCAATAGCAGCCTAGGCTACCCCTGGCAAGTCCCTGTCTCCTTGACAAGCCTCTACGTTAATCTTGCTGAGACTGCACTGAGGGTGGCTATGAATCAGACCAGGAAAATGATTCATCTGGAGGGTTGAGTTTTCTTTCAGCTGGATCAACGGTGCAGTCTTGCTCCTGTCCTGCTGGCATGTCGCAGGAGTGGCACAGGGTAGAGAAAAACAGGCAAGGGAAAGGAGCATCTCTCTACAACATATAAAACCCAAGTGTAACATTTCATTTCACTCTTGCTATCAGAGTATTTCCTACTGCCCTCCAAGGTACTCTTGCTCAACTACCCCACAATGCAGGAGAAAGATACTCACCACCAGCAAGAGCTTCCTCTCTTCCACTGTCATCATCACTGGGCTGAAGAATATTCCATGATGTCAAAGCAAGTGAAGAAATGTCTTCAGCTGATGACAACTTCAGCATGTCCATGTGATTGCTCTGAGGCTTGTAACGGGGGATGAAACACTCTTTGCCTTGCTTAAAAATGTCCTTAATAATTTCTTCTGTCTGGATTTCATCTGGCATGCTCAGGAAGATTGCAATTCTTTTGGATTCTTGGTACTTGGGATGTCCAATCACCTATACAGGAAATAGATGCAATTAGTTTATCCAAACTTTACCGAAAGATCAACTTGCTTTATTTTAATTTAACACAGCTGGAGTAAAATGTCCATTGGAAAGGGTAGAGATACAAACTTCAATGCATCATAAAGCATTATAATGCATCACAAACCGACTTTGTTTCCTACTCCAGCATTTCTACCATGAGCAAAATCAAAATAGGCAAATTTCAAACTATCTATTGGCAAGGGGAGAGATACAAACTTTGATGCATCAAACAGAGTAAACTGACTTTTTTGCACCTAGTGAACAAAACATTATAACACAGGTTTGAGCCAGCAAAAAAACAATTTTGGAGGCAATCTCCTGATCCCACAAATATCTGTGCCATACAGTGCAGACATCCTCAAATGCCCAGCACTACTGGAGAAAGATAGAGCAGGTCAGCACTGCCAGCTAATGCAACTCATGAGGGTTTTGCATCCCTTTCTTCCATGCTTTTTACATGTTGCATCTCTCATTGGGGCCTAGGTAGAATGAGAAGTGCATCAATGATAATAATTCAAAAGAAAATTAGCATCAGAGCAGATAACTGCAGAGCACAAAGTCTTCCAAGCCCTGGCCCCTCTGTCTTTTCTTAACCTGAATGTCTTCCCTCCAGCAAGTTTAGATATATGACTTCAAACGTCACCTGCTTCTAATAGGTGATCTTATTACTGCACATTTTTCAGAGCTTGAAGGAAAGATGGCCTTGCCAGTTTTTGATTTTCATGAGAGTCTGTGCTGGGCTTATAAAAGACTGAATATAGGAGGGAAAATAAAAAATGCTTATATGATGAAAAAGTGCTAGCAGACTCATACCTCACTATGTCTCTGCCCATTCCAGACTGAATTCCACATTAAAACTTGAAAGAAGGTTTTAAAAACTTGTCTTCTCATTCTCTTGTACCTTGTACATTTTCTTAACTTACATCCAGACAAAACAAATACAAATGTGTCTCCTCTCATTTAAATTATTTTACATACTTGCAAAAATCTGTCAAGAATATCAGACAACTGAGAAACTCTCTACTATCTATTGAATAGAGAGCACCAAATCCCCTGTTCTGTTTGCATAACTGCAGGGTAACTTGCTCTTCTGAGCTTTAACCTTTGCCCTGGCCTTTTTTTGAGATCTAAATGCCTCTATCCAAGTCAAGATATGGTTCTCACTACTTTTTTTTCTTACTTTCCAGCACAGCAGTTAAAAGCACTGTGAAATATTGAGAAGATGGATACAATTTTGTAAGGGAAAAAAAAACTCCAGACCAAATCATGGTGAAGTGTTTCTTGGCCATAGAAACATCTTAACAATTCAAACCCATATTTTACTTCCTTTTGTATCTACCCAACCCTACACATGGATTTTTCCAAATAAGGGATTAAGCTGTTAAAGAACAGAATTTCCATGGTAGTTTTTGCTTCAGAAAGTGGCTATTTAGTCAAACTGCAGAGTCCAGTCAACACCTGTGGTTCACACTGTTGAGGAAGTAAACTTCTTATGAATTTGGTGGAGAAACTGAAAGATTGAACTCTGTCAGAGTGGGGCTGTGTGCTGTGGGGACCACACAGGTCCCATCTGCTCTGACATATCTGGTAACCCATTGATTATGCCGTACAGAGAAAAAAAAAAAAATGAACTTGAAGATGTAAAGCCACATGTGAGCAGGAAGACACAATTTCAGATGTTCTCAGAAATGTGAAGGTGCTGCTATGACTCGGAGCAGTTTCTGAGAAGAGTGAAAAAAGTTTCCACACTTAACAATTATTATCTGCCCTTTGCTCATGAGCTGATGACAATTTTTGCAGAACCAGAGCCTACAAACAGCACAACTTTAATCACCAACATAAATGCTGAGAAAGAATAATCATCCAGAAGCTAATTAAATACTGGTGGCTAGATCAGCCTGTGAAGCTATTTCACTTTGAATTTAAGGATTATTTTGAGATGAGATTTTACTACTAAAAATACTGTTCAGGTGTTATAAAATCACCTACTCACTTTTATTAGCTGCAAGCACTGATATAGGTTACACAGCTATGTTTTTGGCCTTGTATCATTCCAGGCATTTCTCAGCCTTTTCAACAATTTCTCCATGCCTGCTGTATCACCTCCCTGTAACGAAGCCAACTCTGCTTTCTGCCCCTTGCACAACGTTGTACAATGCCACTCTGTCTCAAGCAAGCTCAGGCTTTTCAATTTGTGGCAGATCATTAAAACAGCAAGACAACATCAATTTACATCACTTCCTGATGCCTTCCTTTAAGCAAGACAACAGCTGTATTTTTTAGTGTGCTCTCACTAGCAGAAATGAGTGACTTTAGCAGCAGCAGCTAGACAAAGTCTGAGGGCTCCTAAAAATTCAGTACCACAAGGGCTAGGTGCTTACAAAGTTGACTGAGAAGAGCGTATTTTTGAAGAGGATGCATGTCAGTATCTGCTAAAAATTGAGAGATTTAAGTCTAGGATGTATGACTACTAAAATGCATTATCAGCAGGACACTACATATATATATATTGCAGTGTTCAAGGCCAGGCTGGATGAGGCCTTGAGCAACCTGGTCTAGTGGGAGGTGTCCATGCCCATGGCAGGGGGCTGGGACTAGATATCTTAAAGGTCCACTCCAACCCCTTAATATTCTGTGGTTCTATGATGATACATATATGTGTATTTTTAAAAAGCATTTCCAACAAAAAGAACATTATGAGAGTTCCAGTTAAACTTCCTGCAACCTAAAGTTTCTGCGCTGCCACATCCCACTCATGAAGTGGCTACACATTAGTAGTAAATGAAGTCTATAAAATGATTTGAGATCCTCTGGCAGGAAAATAACCATATAAATGTAGATCATCTAGAAGTACCCGCTGGTGCTGCAAAAAAAATGAGGCTGTGTTCCATTACATGCAGTGACTGCAAAATAAAATTTTATTGTGTTTATTAAAATGATAAAATACATCTATATAAAAACTGTGTAATGCAAACACAAACAGGACATTTCAAAAGTACATACCCGTATCACGCTGTGCTAGGATACCAGTTAGGTAAACCCTGCTCGGTATCTTTTAAAGTGTAAAAATTATATTAGAAATAAAATTGTATGGAAGAAACACTGCTGGAAGACACAGAAGGGAGATGACAGCCCATAAAACAAGAGGCCAAATCAGGCAGGCACTGAGTTTATGTATGTGTGGCTACAGCTGGACATGCAGCCACGTGGAGCCATGTGAAACGCTGAACACCCACCACGAAACGAACACCAGAGCCCCAGTGCTTGGGGGGGTGGCAGCTTGTCCCCAGCGTGCCCAGCACCCCACGGGTGATGTGACCCCAAACCCCACGGGTGATGTGCCCCCAGAACCCCACGGGTGATGT
>NW_008660264.1:0-3345 GCF_000695815.1 Acanthisitta chloris
AAGTCACCTCGAATTACCGCTCTGGAATGCTGAGTGCCACGGCGAGAGTCTGTCTGGAGAGAAAGAACAAGCCCCTCTTGGGCACATCCCAAGTGGACGGTCCTTGCAGGGTCCAGCACGGGGGAGAAAAGGTTTGTCTCATAGGGCAGCATAAAATATGAGTGTGCTGGGCAAAGCAAGCAGGTATGAAGTCAGTTCACCCTTCGCTGCCAGATCCCATTTCCCAGGCCATGCAGTCAGGGTGCTCACCAAGCCCCTACCCCTCACATGGCGTCCTGCAAACTGGAAGCAGGTCACCACCAGCGTTCCAAGTCGGCAATGGCACTTGCTTGTAACTATGGAGTCAGGATGAACCTGGTCTATGAAGGGAAAATTCCCACTTCTCCCAGGTGAAGTCTGACTTGTGGCTCAGGGCCAAATATGGCAAAGCAGTGCTGAGGTGCTGCAAGCTTGAGGCTGGCATGACTTAGGGGTCACATCACCCTTGGGGCTGTAGGGGTCTAGGCAGCCTGGGAGACATGGCCAGGCTCAGCACCAGGACATGCTGGTGGCCCTGCTCTTCGCATGAGCAGCAGCAGTGACCCTGGCATGGCCTTCTCTCACTGACCTTCTGCCTTTCACATATCCACATCTTCCTGAAAGCTTCAATCCGTTTTCTGGCTTCAGCTCTGTCTCCTCTCCTCTCTGCACCTCTCCACTCAGATGTGAATGTTCACCAACCCACTAAAAGGAGCAGAGCCATGGTATGTCAGTCTTGCCATGAGTGACATTATGGCTCTAGGAAGTCTCTCGCAGGTGGCTTTCATCCCTGGTGCTCACACAAACTCTAAAGCATGGAAGGGTAGGACATACTTGATCCATGTTCAGGTTTTGGTGGAAATGAGTGCAAAAATAAGCTCTGCTCTGGTGCTGACCTCAATTACAGCAGCCTGAATCATTAGGAATCATTTCTCATCTGCCACTGGCTCACTGATCCTGGCTGTGCATGTGAGTTTAAACAGTGATAAGCAGCAATATTGTACAGGAGAACCTTAATGTGCACCTGCTAACTAGTATTTTAGATTTCGGGTTTTTTTAACATGGCAGCTTTTAATGCACATGTGTGATAAAAAATGTGAAGTAGTTCTGTGTGGTCTATCTTCTGACAAATTTATTTCAGGGCCCTCTTCACTGGTTACGGAGTTTCTGTCTTTTAGCCTACTGTCTCATCGCATGAATGTGAAATGTGCTATATGTCTTGGGCAGGACAGTCAGACCTATGCAGGATAAAATGTTCGTTTGTATTTTCTGTGTAGAGAGCTCTCCCTCTTCAATTCCAAGTGTTCTAGATGGTTTGTTCAATATCTCTTGTCTGACGTCAGAATTGTCTACATTGGAAATACCTGTTGCATCACCAACTCTGCATGGTAACATCCCTAGAGTGACAGAACAGCAATGAACCAGCCCTGCAATTTGCATCCCAGTGCTTTGGGAAGTGCTAACAGAAATATCCAAACAATTGCAGACCTGTAAACTATATATATGTTTAAACAGAGTCATTCTTCTGGAGCAGCCCAGTACCAGAACGGGTGTGGAAACCACGTAGGGACATTCCTGCCCTCTACCCCCGAAATGGCAGAATAAGACTGGAATTTCTGGATCCCTCCTTCTCCAGTCTCAGCAGGCTCTTAAAAAGGCAAACCCCGTGAGCCCCAGAGGTCACTGAATGTAGCTCGCATGTAATTTTGCCTCCGTAGCCCTGTACCCGCTCGGCTGTCCCGGCTTCGGGATTCGGGAAGGATGGATGGGCAGAGACTTTTCCTCCCTTGGCCCAGCGCAGTCCTTTTCCATCTGCTGCCGCCAGGGAACAAACTCACCCCTCGTGTTGTCCGTGGTAATGTCAATCTCGCCAGCTCCCCTGTCTGCTCACTGTACAGAGTAAGGGGTCTGGGGCTGCCAGATTTATAGATAATAAATACTGTTTGAAGGTTCCCCTCCTCCATCCGCTCCTATGCACAGTCTTGCACCTGCACTTTGAAATTCTTAATTCTAACATAATGACAAATAGCCCTTGCCCTTTTCATTGGGCTTTTTTTTTTGTCTTTTCTGTTTTCTTTCTTTTTTCCTTTTCCTTCTTTTTTTTTTTTTTTTTTAAATCTTGAACTGTCATTATTTTATAGTGACTTTTTTGTGCACCTAAATTGTAGCCACACTCAAGAGGTCTTTGCAGTCCTTGCCTTCTTTTTTTTTTTTTTAAACCCCCAACTTTGGTATGCCTTTTTTTTTTCTTTTCTTTTCTTTTTTTAAAGGCCATTTACGTTATGATTAAATGCTGTCTTGGAAAAGCAGAACGAAAGTCGTTAATCTATATAGATCTTCAAAGAATCGATACATTCGGGACTTCTGTAGGATTTGTTACACTCCATTTTGTTACAGTAGGCTGCTCGTCTAGATTTGGGCACATGTGTTTCTCTCCCTCCCCTCGCCCTCCCCCTCCCCTTTCCAGCTTCCCCCCCAAGAGTGAAAATAAAGTAAAAGGTCTTTCATGGTAAACAAAACCAGCTTATTCTCCACATAGAACACATGAATAGCTGGAAAAAAAACTTACAATAAATGGTGCATTTTTTTCTCTGCTGGGTATAGCATTCAAGATCAGTCCAGTATTCAAGAAGCAGTCCATTTTTTGCTCAGCAAGAGAGTTTAGAAAAGAAGCGTGGGGTCTATTCAAGGATCTTTTCCCCCTTCACAATTGCTGGGCTTTATGAAACCTATCTTCCATGCCTTGTCAGAGTATTTCTGGGGACCAATTAGTGCTTTGTTGCAAGGCTTCTTTGCTGAATCTTTGAGCAGCAAGAAAAAGCTCTCTTGAGTCTCCCCTTATTTTGACTATTTCAGTCATTACTCAGTGTAATAATTAATATGACAACTGGACGCTGAAGTTTGTATAGAAACACCTCGGCTGCAGGAGAGAGCGTGCAGTGGGTGGTAACAAGCTACAGATCAGACCGAGAAGCCACACACACAAGGAAGGGGAAAAAAAAGAGAGGGAGAGAGAATAATGAATGAAAAGAAAGAGAGAAAGAATAAAGATAAATAAATAGTTGGTGCAGCCCGAAGAAACATAATACAGACTTGGAAGGGGGGAAAAAAAGGCACTTAGAAGGGAGGAAGGGAGCGACCCCGGAGAGGTAAACTGATTTTGAAACATTTTCTATGTAAATATAAATTTCAAAACTTTGCTACTTTCAGAAGTCAAGAGAGTGATTTTCTCCTGACGGCGCTTAGTAAGGGTAAGTAATTTTCAAGGAGCATCTGTTTACACTTTTGCATACTTACTAAACTTTAACGCCTCTTCCTAAGCGTCCC
>NW_008660264.1:3392-3715 GCF_000695815.1 Acanthisitta chloris
CATCTTGCCCAAGGTGGAGGGAGGTTGGTTATCGGGATAGCAAGTTGTTCGAGTTTTCTTGGCGTTATACCGTCTGCAAGAGGAATAAAGCCTGTGTCCCAGTGAAGAATTAAAAATGACGTTTGACCAGGGACACTGCTGAATTCTTCTCGAAAGGCGTCTCGGGATGAACACTCATCACTTTGCAGGCATTTCTTGGGCTGCCAATTAGGGCATAATAAATAATTAGAGGTTTTAAGCATATTAGATACAGCTCATGCTAATGAGCTACATCAGGTCTTGTGCTAACCTGAAGTGACAGTTTGCATATAGGGTTGGAAAAA
>NW_008660265.1:0-47787 GCF_000695815.1 Acanthisitta chloris
ATTTGGTTTTTTTTCAAGATACCCATTTTGGGGAGAAAAATACAGAAATAAAAAAGTCCTTAAATGTTAATACCTCACTACTATTCTGTTTGATATAAAATGTCATTTCACTGACTTTACATTTGCAATGAAGTTTATAAAATTATATGTAGCAGAACATAAACTTTTTCAGGCACAATTTCACAACAGTTTTTTGATTCAAATAGCTCTAGGAAAAAATATTAGCAGTTTGAGTCTTCCTGTAGTCAGATCCATAACATAAAGAAGTGTGTCATCCCCACAGGAAGACAAAGAAAGAATCGGCCATACATCCTGCATTCATGGTCGTATTTTTTTACTATGGTATTATATTGCATTGGGCAAAATTATCTGAGAGGAGCTTAGAAAGAACTCAAATCAAAAGAATTCTAAGCACCACAGTAGGTGATGATTTAATCCATTTGAAAGTCAAGACTGGATGCCTAGCATTCAGTTGCCAGGCTTTCTTCACATGCGACTATTATCACGTATAGATTAGATGAATTAAATTTTTGCAAGCAAGAGAATATCTTGCATTTCACTTGGACCTGGTTCAATATTTCCCATGAGATCAGGCAGGCCTTTTGTAAGCCTTGCCCCTTTCTCAAACTAGTCCTGAAAACACAAACACAGGAGGAAAATGATCAATGAAATGGAATATTCATTATTTGAATGACTGACTTAAACTTTTTGGTATTACCGAAATTATGATAAAGAATTTCCCTAGTAGTACAAGGTCTCAACTCATTTAGATACAAAACCTAAGCTCTATGTAGCCAGGAAAAGTGCAGGTACTGAAGGATCCAATGGTCTTCCATAGCATAGTAAGCCTTCATGAAAGCTTTCCCACCCCCATAGCACCTGGTGTGACAAAGTGCTAACAATAAAGACTCAGGAATTTACCACAGGGTGCCCTGATGTGTTATGTACTCGTGGATCCCTATGGTTCCATAAAATCATTAATGTCATTTTTGTCATGCAAACAGGCACAAGGAGAGAGAATGAGAAACTGACTGCTTCTCTCTATGGCTTGTCTACACGTATATCTGTGGGATAGAAGTGCAACACAAAGCACATCATGAAAACTAGTCACAGCTCCTTACTCTGCACTGAGTGTACTTTGGAAGGGGCTGATAGCAAATAAAAGGGTTTATGCATTTCCAACAAAAGTTCAGGATAAAGGGGCAGAAGGCAACTTGACCAGCTATACAGAGGAAGAGCAAAAAAACTATGGTCCCAGCACCAGACTCCTTGTCCTTTGCATTATTTTTCTATAGCTTCTTCTCCATGTCATTGGAAAATACCAAGAGCAGCAATTGAGTTAAAGCTTGGCTGAATTATCCCTTTCATAAGCCTGTGTCTTTCAGTTTTTAAAGTAAAGGTTTCCTTTATTAATTTTACCCAGCTAGCATTCACTTAGCATTTGCTTTGAGGGATAATTGACAGGTTGAGGCGACACTCGCCAGAATGAGAGCCATAAATCAGAAATAATTTCCAAAATTGGCTGAGGGGATGATATGTTGAATAGGCAAATACAGGTAAAAATCTCTCTATTACGCCTGACAGGAGCGGCAAATGTCAAGCAAGTGCTCCTTAATGCATCATATTCGATTAATTTTGTGGTTCCTTCTTTGGGTGATTTTGTCTTTGGAATGCTACTGTGCTCTGAAAATGTTACCAGACTGCTCTCCTGGAGGGAGAAGGTTCTATTTTACTCTTAAATAAGGAATTATAAAAATTGCTGTGGGAAAAAAATATTTTAAATTCTAGTTTGTCTTTAAAATAGGTCCCTTTCATAGTCCCAGCTGTAAAGTAAAAACCAGTCGTACAAAAGACCCTAAAAATCCCTAACGCCCAGAAGATTAAAGCCATGAGAAAGTGAGGAAGTGGAAATTGCTTGATCATCTGGGACAACTCAGGGACTGCTACTGAAGTGCATAGTAAAATCCTCTCAATTGAATGGCATGAGATGGTTATAAAGGATATTGATGGCCTGGCAGAAAATTACCTTCCAATAGTTGTGTTCACTCGGTGCTTTTCTCTCAAGGCTCTCAAAATATTTTGCCAAGAGCAATGCAGTTGGTAATGGAGAACATTTTTATGGAAGTAGGCAACTATGATCTCTTCTGATAAATAGAGAGTTCTGGTGTTAGTGATGTCAAAGACAGTGATTAGACACTAATCACTCCAATGTTCAGAGCCCACAAAGCCAGGTCTTCAAGTTTCATACTTGTCACAACCAGGCAGCAGAGGTCAAAGTAATCAGATTCATGAAAATTGAAGTGATTTTTGTTGGTTTGTCCAAATCTTTTTCATGACCTTCTTCTAAATAAGAGGTGTGTTTCCTTCAGGCCTTCTGAATTCAGGCACACACATAGAAAATATATACTGTAAAAATGGCCAAAATTCAGTCCCAGAATAAAACTGTGAAAATTCACAGTTTCTTCCTCTGAGCAATTATTTCAGTTTTCACCAACAGGAATGGTGAGATTTTAGCATCAGGTTTTTTTGTTTGCAACATAAATACTTGTAAAGCAAAAAACTGGTAGCTTTGCAAACTCTAGATGTATTTAAGGATCTTCTGTGAAATATGATGGATGAGGGGGAAGAAAAGAACAGCTCTTGTCATGGGAAGCCAGAAAGAGAAAAGTTCTCTGAGCACCCCAAGACTCAAGACCTTGAAAGATAACAAGGTTAGGGTCATGATACAAGGCGGATTGCAGCCGATAGTGATGGCTGAAACGTATAGAGAAGTGTGGGCTGGTGATCTGACTGACAGATCGCAGTATTTCCCACTACTCCCAATTTACTTCTTCCTCGAAGTCAGAAGGAGGTCAGCTTCCCATTCCTCTGCCTTAGGTTTTATATTTGCGTATAACGTGCTATACCAGAGTTAAGTTCAGTCCTGGGCTCCACCCAAGGTTGGATACAAAATCTATCCCCATAAAACAACCTGTGCATCTGTTCTGTATTTTCAGAGGCTGGAAAGCAGACTGGCTGCTTCCTCAAGACAGCATGTTTACACCCACTGTAAAGGACTTAAGATGTTGTGCAGGGACATCTCTTTCTATTTACTTCAAATCCTGCTGGAGACAGAGCCTTCCAAGAGGACAAAGGGGATATGGCCTGTTTAATCTAGCAAAATGCTGCCTGAGAAGGGGTATAATCACTCTATAAATGCACCAGGAAGAAATTGATACGACACAGAGAGTTCTATAACCGAAGAGGCAACGTTGACCCAGCAACAAAAACCTGGAGACTAACCTTGTCTACCCTTAGACTGGAAATTATAAGAAAGTTCTTGGAACAGATTTCTCATAAGGGAATAGAGGAGAAAACTAAAATAAATAAAAAAAAAAACAAAGCCCCAAACCAAATCCTGATAATGTAATGATTTTTTTTATTATTAATGAAAGCTTTCTGCAGTAGCTGTGAGTTGGACTTGACCTAAAACACTCCTTGCACAATCACATGCTGCTGATGTAGAAAAGAGGGAGAACAAGGATCTAGTACAAAAGTTTATTTATGTTAGCAAAGGAGAGGTGATTTAACTGATGACACTTGTTACTCACAACTGCTTTCTTTATACTTGAAGAAGGCATTTCAACAGCTCAACTTGAAGGCAAAAACACAGGGAAGAGAATGGCTGGATCTGTACAAGCCAAGTTGGGGGCAGTGGAGAGACTTGAAAAGTCTCATGCTCACTTGTATTTTATTTTCTTTATTTTGTTGCATTTTATTTTATAAAAACATGCAAGTAGAAGCAGCCACATATTTTTCTTGGACTTTGATCCCTTCCTCTCCACTTAGAGGTAGCAACACCTTCTTGAAGATCTCACCACATTGAGGACTGTGAATGAAGTCTGAATCAAATCTGGTGCTAATAAAACTAGACCAAGACTAGGAGCAGAAGTGGACTCACCTAGGAGTACATTTCCTATCACAGGCACCCACGGTTTGATGGGCCACATACATTGAATGTAGCTCAGAGCCAGCAAAGCTCTCCAGCCTTGTGATCTGACTACCCTCTCCTACCAAAAACTTCTCAGATGTGGGAAAAGACTTATTGGAATACTTGTCTGAGGTTCACCCTAGGGAGGCTTTTTCCCTCTTTCCTTCTCAAATGAGAAGAGTGTCTAATAATACAGTAGCCATAACTATTTGAGTTTAGCCTGCTCCAGTCTGAACACCCACCGTGTATATTTCTAAACCATTTGCCCTTCCCTAATTCTTACAAACCACTTTACAACTCAAGTCTAATCAATAACAACTGTGTGAAACAGCACTCAGACAGTAAAGAAGTTGGAATTCCCCTTAATAGCCCTTTAAAGGAGTTTTAATTAATTCCATGTGCTTCTGTAGGATTATCAACTTTACAGTACAACTGCATGTGGAAGCTTTAAGACATTTCACTTATGTCTGCAGGATGTTATGTTAAAAAAACTAGTTTTCATGGCTTGTCACCGCTCCCCATTAGCTTCTTGATTAATCCTAAAACCCCACTTCTCCTTGCCTTTCCACATTAACTAGCTGTATCTACAGTTTCTTCTACTGGTCTCTCCTACATCCCTTCTCCTAGAGCCTGATCCAGCTCCTAGTAAAGGAAATAGAATGATTTCCACAGATGGCAATGGGAGCTTGGTAGGATCATTCCCTTCCTTTTCCTTGCTCCTCAAAGAAGCCATTTAGCTAATCCTGTGCAACAAATCCATTGCGCAGCACCAGTTTGAAGCCAGTGATTCTTAGTTCTTACCCAGATGCCTGAACTTTTTCACATTTTTCAGTTTCCCATGGGTATTTCTTATCTTTCATCACCTCCAAATTCCTCTCAGTTCCTGCACCTCTTTTCATTCCTATTATTCTCTTTAGTCCTTATATCCATTCCTTCCATTTCCTACCTCAGGTCCTCTTTCCAGGATCTCTTAGTTCCTGCCTTCCTGTACCTTTTCCCCTTGTGACACTGATCCTTGCCTCCTTCCAGTTCTTAGTACCACTGAGCCATTTATCTCATTTCCATTAATCACACAAGACTTGTGCTAATTATTGTTCAGCCAAGAAGATCTGAAATAGCATCAGCAATGAAAGAGAGCAACAGAGGAAGGGAGGAAATATTTGCTTTTTTCCCACCGTCATATTTACAGCCAGTGACTTTTCCTAATGAGCTTAGGAAAGGAAGGCAAGTGATGTGAGTTCAGGGAAGCCTGAGAGCAGTGTGCAGTTAGAGGCTAGAGTTCGTGAGCTGTCCTGAGCATGTTTTATCAGGTCACCGAGTCAGACGCACCATAGGGCAATTTCTCTTTCTCAGCATTAACCCTCAACTCTGAGTCTCTGCTGGAAAGGCCTCCCCCTTCACAAACACTCCAGGATAAGATGATAAGAAGATTACAAGTAAAGCCTCTCTTTAGCAATTCCACATCTCCTGTCAGACACAGCAAGTTAAATTACAGTGCAGGCTGCAAATGCATTGATCATCCACTCAGCTCCTACAACCCAGGGGTGAAAAGATCCATGCCGAGGATAAGTGAAGTAATCTCAGGAAAGTTTATTTTAGCTGGGAGGGGTTAAACAAGTTCAATGAGGCAAGGCTTCAGGAGGGCGCTGGAGCCAAGTTCAGCAATGTCTTGTTTGTGCAGGTACAGGCTGCAGGTTATACACACCACAGCTGCTCAGGTCTTCTCCAGTGCACACGTACTGTGCCAGGTGAGCAGCAATGCCTCACCTATGGCAATGGGCAAATGCTCCAGTCATTCCAAGAAAAACCACCACACATTTGCCATAACCAGAGACCCATCAATACACTATCTCTTTATTACAGTAACTTTATGCTGCTGAAACAGAAGAGGACTTTCTATATTCACAAGAGCTCCCCTTTTTAAATAGGTGGCAGTAGCATTTGTTTTACCTATAAAATCTATACTGTGTTTTATGACAGAGGAAATAAACCTCCCTAAGCAGTTTTGACAGAGAAGGCAGGATTGTCCATTTTAAAGATAAAAAAAAAGAAAAAAAGAAAAAAAAAAGAGGGATTATAAATCATTAGGAGTGCTTATGAATTCTATTCATGACTGCCTTCTTTATTAAAAAGACCCATTGTAAAATGGAAAGTTCAGAAGGCTTGGTGGTGAGCGAAAATGAATTATAATGACATCACTGGGTCATGAACTAGGCCCACTGGCTACTTTCCAGAATAAAATTGACTGGAAAGATCAGATGAGCCCATTTGTACTGAGAGACATCTGGGTGGCAGCCAGAGAATCTGGGTTCAAGCTCCCTATTTACAGTACACGCTTCCCTTTCCCCTTTCATTACCAGGATTTCCCAGGCACGATGTGTGGGATAGTGATGTCACTTGATTCAGATTCCATCAGCATTTTCCTTAGAAAAGTTCTTCATACTCCTCACTCCGTGAAGGACCCTGTGAAGAACACACACATGTCAACATCCAGCTGACATGTACAGAACATTCTCACTGCACTGCTGATAGGAAGAATTTTACCTTCAAACATGCATAATTCATCTGACTTTTCTGTGTTTTTTCCTCCTCATCTCTTCCCCAGATAATAAACAGTGTCTGAATCCCAAGTGAAGCTCATTTCTGCTAAGAGGTCATTTGTTAGCCTTTAAGGGCATCTGCTGAAAAAATGAGGGCTTACCACTTTCACCTGCTTTTTGTCTTAACTTTTTTGATTGTCTTTCTAAATGCAAAATGACATCTCATTCAAAGCTTTCCAGTGTCATCTTCATCTTTCCTGTTCTACAATTTATACACCTTTGATATTGCTTGAGATTTCCAGGCAGCTTTTACCTAATACTATAATACCTATTATCTGAAATATTTCAGGTGCACATACACTTGCGAAAGAGCAATACTGCAGATCAGCTGGATGCCAGCAGTCCAATAAGGTGGAATAGTATATTTTCTGGGGAAGAAAAGATGTCTGTCTGACCTTAGTACTGGCACCATCTCAATATTAATATACTTTATGCATGCATGTGATAACGTTTTACCTTCCTTATGGTCCTGCAGGGAAGTTTCCCTTCTCCCTACTGAGGATTATTACCTATTCAGAGGAGGTTATGATTATAGATACTTACTAAGACAAGAATAATTGACCATAAAAAACCTTTTATATTCCCACAATTATTTTTGCATTGACTAAAAGTGTCGAGAAAATCTGATTTTATTAGCAGGTCCCTAATTTTGCTTTCATTTAACTTATGATTAGGTTTCCTTCCCCACCCAAAGTATCTTTTCACTTCGAGGCATTTGGCAATGATGTGAAAGAAAAATTTGTCACAAAATTCCTATTGGGAACACATAGATAAAATATCAAAATAGATATATCTACAGGAGAAAGGACAGACATGAGGAAGGTATTGAGACTGTGTGTACATGGAGTGTCAGAAGACATCTCTGTGGAAGTTTCAATAGTCATAAACAAGTCCACATAAAACCAATAGTCTGACAGAGATGGAGCCAAGAAAACCATTTAATGACAGTTTTAAATAATCTGAAAATCTACTTCTGCTCACAAATGTGACATTCAGGCCATTCTTCATTAAAATTTGAGCACTAGAACCCTAATGAGGTTAGCTGAGAAGACGAATTAACTGAAGCAACATAAGCAGGAATCATCTGTGAGGTCCAAGTAGTTAATAATATAGATAAGAAGAGTGACAGCAGTGACAGATTCACAAACACAAGTCTGCTAACTGTAGGTGAATGGATTTCTTCTAGCAGGTCTTTGCTTCTAAGAATCAAAAAGAAAACCCAAAACAAAACATGCTCTCATTGTATTTAAACAGAGATGGTAAAACTGAGACCCAGGAAGACAGAGTCTTGTCCAGGTGTGAGGAAATGTGCTGGCATTCAGTCAGAGGAAAAGAGGACTGGACAGGCCTTCATATCACAATTATTATTACTAGAGCTTTATTCTTCATGTCAACCTGAATGTGAGCGTCCAGATTTCCAAGGGTGGGATTTTTAAAGGCGCACAAAAATCTCTGAAAAAATGTGGTTCACTTACTTTTGAAAATCCAGCCCAAATAGACTTACAATGCTCTTTCTGAAAATGCATTCTCTATTGCACAGGTCTGACTGTGGCTCATTATATGAGGGCCCCCAAAAATTCATCAGATCCAAGTTGGACCTGGATAAATAACAGTCCTAACCTCTGTAAAGCACTATGGAGGCTCTGAGACCAATCTGTGTGAGTGCTTCCACATTAATGGCAGGAGAGAAACATGCAACATGGCACCAGTAAAGCAAGAATGACTTTCTCCTGATCCAGACCTGATTTTTGATCCAGGTACATCTCTCCATTTGGTGACTAGTGAGCTTACCATAGAAGCTGTTCTACATTTTGTTGCTCTTTTTACCTGAAAAAAAAGGATTTGGGGGCTTGGCCTGATGTTAACAACAAGGCTTACTGGAAATGTTTCAGTAAAATACACCATTTCAAAGCTAAAATGATTTGTGGAAATATTTTAGCTCCAACCCATACTTCAATTACAGAACTTCTAAGAGGATTTTGGCAACTGTTCCTGCCTTGGAATTTGGTTCATTTTCTGCTTCCACTATGGGCTTTCAATGCCATCTGGGCCAAACTTCTTTTCTATCTCTACACTTTGTCAGCTCTTTCCTTCAGAATTTGCTGTCTTCAAAGACAAAGCATTCACATTTCTTAAGTTCTGGATATTCTATGACTAACTGCAAAAAGCACTTGTAAATGTAGAATGCTCTATAGTCCAGCACATGGATGAAAACTGACTTCTAGCTGCTGTGCTTGTTCAGTATTATAGGGCACATATCCTCTAAAGAACACTCTTGAGTCTTCCTGAGGCTAAACTTGAAAATTTGCCAGTAGTCTGGAAAAGTGGGTGAGTCTTCAAGTTACCTTTGGATGGGTCCTTGAGATAAAGAACAGGTGTACCCTGGCCCTTTGCAAAACAGAGATGAATATCCCTTCCATTTCCAAGGAATAATGTTCTAGGCTAAGAAAATGCAGCTGCCAAAGTCACCACAAAAAGAAACTGCTGCCTTCTCCTGTGCAGGGACATAGTGTGGGTTAATCTTGAGAGCTGCTCTCCTATGGGACTTTATTTCCCTAAAAGATTTGTAGAGGTAACTTGAAATATTTTCTTCATCAAGAGCATTAAAAACAGCCAAAAAAACAGACAGAAGAATTCCTTCCTATTAGATTATATCCATGAATGAAAGTTTAATTGTTTAGTTTAAAACTGTTTAAGGAAACCTGCACATGAATAGGAAGTCAGGCTTTTAAGAAAGGCAGTCATAAATATAAACAAAAACGTGATGCCAAACAGCAATTAGTGCTTTGTTCCTTTTTGAATGACAGCATGCTTTAAACTCATTCATTTCCAGTTCTGACTTGCTGCAATGTGTAAAAATACTACTGTAGATCCACTAAATAAGCTTTGTCTTTTTCACTTGAGGTTCCTTGGCTTTTTGCTGACTTTCTATGCAATGTTTTCCCTTTATTGTGCAAGACACAAAGGTCTCCACCTCTTTTTTTAACTTTGTTTGGAACAGCAATTATTCATAACTGACTTACCTGGAAATGTTTCACAGATACAGACAGAGATTGTGCTCACCAGTGGGAGTGATAACAAACCGACTGCCAGGATTTTAAATGTCGTGGCATGTAGAGTCAGTGCAGATCTAGATGGTTCTAATTGCTTGCAGTTGTTGAGTGACTGTCAAAACCATTTATTCTTACTGCTGCTGGTAAATTTTGGGGGAAATGTCACTGTAGACAAGAAGGTAGATTTTTCAAAGGCATAAATGGTAGTCAGGCATCTCTCTGCCATTTGCTCCTTTGAAAACCCTGCCCAACTCCTTAGACAAGTTGCCTGGCAAACAGATGTGTAAGGATAGATTGGACATTTAGGTATCAACACCATCTTTGAACTCCTTGGATGAGGAGTCTGCCAACATTTTTTTGGCCTTTCCTCTAACACTTAATGTCTTCTAAGATGAAACACTAGCAAGTTCTTTAAGCCTATGTTATTTTAAATACAGGCCAAGACCTTTAACGAATTTGCTTAGTGGTGGCAGAGGAGGAAGAAAGATTTGGTCCTAAGTGTTGTTCAATAGTATGTCTTGGTTTTCTCTGGATGGTAGCCAGGACTGATATTTAAGAGGTGTTTTGTTGATGGACTATCCTACCTCAGTGACAATAACAGAGTAGCACAGTCCTCAGCAGCCTATCCATCTAGCTAAATCTAAGAATAGATTCATAAAATCAGAGAAAATTCACAGAATAGCCTGAAAGGATTTAACTCACCATTATCAGAAGAAAAAGGAATATAATCCCCTTCTAGAGCACTGGTTCTCACACTTCGGGGGCAAACAGAGCATTGTCAACACTCCAAATTCGTCATGAACCACCAAGCATAGTTAATCAAATGTTTAATTGAAAAAAAAACACCGAAAAGATAATAGAACTTTGACCACAACGATAATAGGATCTTGAGGACAACCTGTCAGAATCTCACAGACCACTGACTGCCCTTGGACTAGAATCTGAAAGCTGTTTTTCATGAAGTTTCTCAAATTATCTGCATAGCACCCTAAATAAAACACATCAAGAATTAGAGAAATAACAGTAAAAAAACCCTCATTGACTGTTTAATTGATAATGGTTAGGATGCCTTAGCTTTAAGAGTGTGTATGTAATAAGAAAAAGCTTTTTCTGCATCTTTTCTCAGCAGAAGCCCAAAATTAGCATTGGAATTTTATAGCGATATCTAAAAGGACAAGAAAAAAACAGAGAAACTGCCAAAACCATTGTGGATTAATGCTGCAGTACTAGAGATGTGACACAAAGAACAGCCTATTAGGACACTGATCAGGATAGGAAAAGGAAATTAATTCACAATTTTATTTTATTCACTACATATATATTGAATTTTGAAGATTCAGAAACTCAGATCTTGCAAACACAAAAACTGATTGCTATCTATTACTCTAAATTTTCTTCATATTGAAATCACACATTTTTTTTCCAGACCAAATAAAAATGTGTGTTCTGTAGCGTTTATTTCAGAATGTATGATAAATTTTTGCTAATCACTGATGGACTTTCTGAGAACACAAATAAACTTTTCCCAGTTTACTGCAAATCAAAATGACTGCCCATGAAATAAAAAGTTTCAAATAGTTTCAGCATTTCTGTTTGAAAAAAAAGCCTCACATAAAATCACTGAAAGCTTGATGGAGAAAGAGTCAGTTTCAGATTTAGGAAAGCAGCTGGAATCTTAAAGCATCTTTAAAGTATTAACAGTACTCAAGAACCATTTTCTTTCACTTTTTCATCAGGTCCCTTTGGTGCCTTTGATCAGTACATTGGGTTCAAACTCTGAGGAACATGTTGAGAACATGACATAGTTAGCAAGCAGGACTTAACAAACATCTGTCCAGATGTGAAGACCTTAATTTGGAGTCTTAAATTAATTGAACTACTGTAATGAGCATCTGCCTAGGTCTATAACACCAAAGATCCAAATATCTACAGCCTTCAATTAAGCAAATCAGTGTTATCAATGGGTGAGCTCTCCATGACACCTTCTGAGTCCTGAAGATAAACTAATGGATAGATAGATAGATAGATAGATAGATAGATAGATAGATAGATGGATAAAATTGATGCCACAGGATAAGGTACAAAAAAAATCAATGAGAATGTGAAAGTACAGAAAGATTGCTAATGGGACTTTCAAAATTAGCTTTGGAACTCAAAGTCCTGGACTTTGGAAGAGATCATAATTTTTACCAACTCTAAACTTTCTAACATGATACAGAATTTCAGCATTGAGGCAAAAAAAAAATGAGGAAAGCTTAACCTACAATTACTCATCTAATAAAATCCAGAGCCTTATTCTTAAGAGGCTGAGATAGCCAAATTTTATCTGCAATAAGCATCTGAACTTCTGGGACGACCTCCAAACCTTTTATGATATGTCTAAAATACACCCTTTTTTAACAGTCCATATGCTCTTTGCCAGGCTTCTACCTCCAAATACAGGCACTATGCAGCCAACTCTTAATGTATGTGAAATCCCCTGGTAGACACTCTTACTCAGAAATAAAGTGCCCTTGATCTACTGTAACTTTACTTTCCCAGTTTAGTCTCTCAAATGTGAGAGTTCACCAGTGCTTATATGAAGATTTCATAAGTGTAACAGAGCAATAACTTATGTTCTGATTTCTGCACTTTTTCTCCATTTTCTTTAACTCCCCTAAGTGTCCCCATAAAGAAAAACCTCTTGGGGGAAAAAGAGACTCACAGTGCCCTGAACTGTAGGAGCAGTGTTGCAAGAGACCTTTCACCTCTGCCTCTGCCCTCTTATGTTTTATATGCTGCTCCATTCCTTTTCATGTAATTAATCCAGCAAGTTTTTGAACAGCTGTCTAACTTTTTCCCTGAGCCTTGGGTAGAAAATTTTTATCTTCACTAAGAACAGCATGGAAAACTTCTCCAAGTCAGTTAACAGTTTGTCTCACTGTGGGTTTTTAAAGTCTGAGTACAGATTTACAGCATGTTTTATGTATATTTTTTTAGTCCCAAGGTCCCCTCTCTTCACAGATACATACACAACGTGTCATGTAGAAAATATAAATTGTTGATTGTACAGGCACTTTCCTCCTTTTTAAACCTTTCCAAAGGTCTTTTTGTTAAATACACCCAGACACCGTTTGACAGATGAGGGGCTAATTGCTCTGTGAATTACCTCTATCGATTCCTGTTTCATGTTGAGCCAAACAAACAAAAGATATTAATGCTTCGAAAAAAATGAATGATGACCTTTCTCTGCAAACACAGCTTGCGGCCTCTGATTATTGGTGATTCCAAAGAGCAGCGGTCAATCGCAATAGCTGTAACGCTATGATCACTATAATAAGCTTGCCTGACCTTCTCTGCCATGTTAAGTGGTTTAAATTTATTTGCCCAACAACAGTGGAGCTTTCATTTAAAGTCACAGAACATTCAATTCTATCTAAAGATCCAGGCTATTTTTTTAAAGCTTTACCTTCATTTAAAAAAATATATAAAATAGTGCCTCACTTGGAAATTATAATAACACTGGATAGAAGGCATAACCAAGGAGCTTTTTTAACCTGGATAATCAAGAGATCTTGTTATGGCTCTAACAGTGTGGATTTTTCTTGAGCATTTTGCCTTCCCACTGCTCCACTCATCTTACAAGTGCAATTTATTTTGCACTCTCCCTTCAACAGAGTTGCAGTTGGGCACTATCTTTGTAGTTATCCCAGCCGGACTAAAAGAAAATCATTATCATTGAATGCAAATGCGGTCCTAAAATCCAGTCCCTGTAAACAAGATTTCCCAAGAAGTGGTCAATAGCAGGATTTGTCTACAAGCAAAACTCCTACAAGTCCTTCATCAATGTTCTCTTTCTTTTCCCTCCTCCTAGATGGGCTTAGTATGAGTAAAAAAAACCCCACAACTAAACACTAGAAATCAAGGTAAGGAAAACCACAGAAGATGAAGTGCTTATCTTTTTGCTGGAAGCAGTCTGCAAATTTGCTGGAACATTCTTTATCTTGAGACTCCCACCTCCCTCCTTGGTTTGCTATGGACAAGAAATACGTGCAAGACAATCCTTTGTCTTGATGTCTGTGATAACATAACACTGCATCCATAAAATGGGAATAACTATCCTTAGTCCCCTTTTCAAAGTGCTTTTCTAAGTATTGGGTACAGCAACCTCAGTAAAGTCCTTGGGAATTCAGCATTCATTTTGATCACTCTTACAAGTCACTGTAGTCTGGTATCAAATGAAGGCTGAAATACAGCAACAGGAAAATATGGTCTAAATTTGTTAGAGACAAAAATACAGGATCAGAAATTATTCCTGGGGGAAACCAAAGCCAGCAGAAAGCTATTCACTTCTCTCAGCCTTATGTTTAAAATTCTATTTACCTTCCCCTCTGCAAGAGAGCAAAACCACTATTGCTTGGGAAATTCCCTCTCCTTCCTCACATACCAAGTATCAGCTTGGGGTCAGGTCTTAGTCCAACTCCCCTACTTACCCACAAGTTCTCCCTCACCCTCCTGGTTCCCATCCCTGAGTGTTCAGCATACCTGTTTGGCTAATAGCATATGGACTCAGCCAGCATCAACTCTATAAGCCTCACTTCCAGCCTGATTGCTAATTCCTCTATTTCCCCAAAATACAGGGGAATCTGAGAAGAAGCAACAAGCAGTCAACAAGGTGATTCTGCTATTAATCCAAGGCAGGATTAAGAGGAGAAAGGAAGCTCACATGTGTGGTTGAGCTGGTGGCATCCTCAAAGGCAGACTGGAGTAGAAATGTAACCATGGTTAGCTTGAGGAAAACCTGAAGTACAATAAAGCTGTGTCAAGTGCAGGACAGTAATTCCTGCCAAAAGAAGTGGTGAATTGGGTAGTCAAACCATAGAAAAGAATACAGGAAAGAGAAATGTGGGGAAAGTACCCTAAAATTTTCCTCTGTGGATATATTGGCACAGTGCATGGATGTAGAGAATGTTTGTGTCTCTGAAAGAAACTTCTTCCCTAAATGACTTTATTATCAAAATGTCCCTGAGGCTGGAATTTAATTTCAAATAGAGCTTAAGTAATCAGACATCTATGTCTTGGAGCTGTGAAAGGCTGAGGCCTGTTGTGCTCTGAGAGACAGCTATATCTTTAACATCAAAAATTAAAGTTCTGAGAAAGTGTGTTTCAGGCTTAACAAAAGTCTGATGCGTTTATATGTCCATATCAGAAACAAACCCAAGGAACAGTCCTTTAAAACTTTATGTGCCAAATAGCCTGGAGTTAGGAGAATGGTGGAAAGGATGAAATCTCAGTGGCAAGAAAAATTTCTCCAAGAAAGAAGTTGTCCTTTCTCCCCATCGAAACAATTACATGCTCATTGCAGTTGGCCATCATGAAGAAGGGAAGTTTTTTACTTGGAAATTGTAGTGTAGGATAAAGTACCACTGTGCATCAGTAGATCACTGTAAAGTTGAAAGTCCAAACCAAAGTCACATTTTATGAAAGGGGAAACCGAGGCACAGAGATGGAGAGAGGCACACAAGCAAGAAAGAAAAGAAATTTGTCCATCTGATCACAGTTTCACTTTCAGGGCTCAAAAGCAAGATTGTGAAAAGGAACTTTCACTAATTTTTCCTGCTGCATATTTTTGCACATTTTAAACCCAATATATTAAGCAAGCAGGTAAGTAGTCACAAACCTTGAAATAAAGAGGCATCTGGCTAAGGACTGAACAGGTGTTGAAAATATGTTCACACAGTTGTCAGGGGGTGTCAATATACCAATATTCTGTAGACACTGGTTTTTTTCATTTGTTTGTCGTTGTTGAGTTTTTTACAATGAAGATACCCTCATCATTTTTTCCTTGGCTGTTGAGTGCAGAGAAGGTGGGGAAGGAGAGAAGTGGTGGGAAGAGGAATATATTTTAAAATGCACTATTTCCTACAGGCCAAAGCCAATTTGATTACGGATCAAAACTGTGTTCATTGTTACCTACTAAAAGCTTTTTCATTTGTGTAAGGGCTTGGTACTCTCAGGCCTGTTTGTTACTTCCAGTGCTGTATCTTCCTACAGCCATCATGTTTTTCTCAAAAATACCAAGAAGGCCAAGAAGCACAGGAGTGAGGATGCTCCTGTTTCCAAGAAACTGATCCAGAGCTTCCGAGTCACTTTTACTATTTACATGTGGTTGGTCCAGTCCCTTAAATGTTCCTTTCCAGTGCATTTTCCTCAGGAGTAAACTGGACTTTGAAAACATAGAAGCAATAAATATCAAAATCTCTGATAAGCATTTTGACTAGCTAAAGGTCCTTCAAAGTTTATTTCTGACCCTACAAAGTAGATATTGTGTGAGCTTTCCCCAGCCCACCAGCCCCATGGATTTCAAGTACCTTCACAATATAATTTGGCCTGGAGACTGGTTTCATGGCCTTAGGCTCCACCACTGTGGCAGGCACTGGGACTCTGTATCTCACAAGAGTAACTCTTCTGAAACACTCTTCCACATCAGCTGAGGATCTGCTCCTTAAGAGCAAAGGAAACAAATTACAGTGAGTCCCTAAGGGCAGAGAGCTGGCATTTCCTCCCACTTGTGCCTCCATCAAGTCAAAAATAACTACAGTTTGGGAGACACAGATGAGGATTCAAACCATTCTCAGACTGAGGATGCTGCTCTGCCACTGTTTCCTCGAGAACAACAGTATGCCACATTTCTGGCTCAAATAGGCTGGATGCCATAATATATGGATATCCAAGTACTTTGGATTTTATAGGACACCTCCCAGTGGAACATCTGCAGTTGTTAGCTCAAGGGAAAAAAATCTTGTGAAGTTGTATTCCCACAGCCAGATTGGATATAGGACTTTCTCCCTCAGCAGAGAATCTTCAAATCCTGTCTAGGTAAATTACCTTTCCAGGGCTGGGTATTTCCTTTTTGGATATTCCTTGGAAGTAACCTTCAGGGAATTGACTAAGTTCTTAATGATTTGGTCAGACAAGAAGGAAGGAAACTTGCACTGCTCCAGTGGGAGGCACCACTTGAGGCAGTCAGCATCCTGCAATTCTTCCAAGTCGGTGAATCATAGCAGTTTAACTCTCTTTCAAGGGCAAACTTCTTCCTTTCAGATAGGGCCAAGGTAGCAAAGGCAGGGCCTAAAATAGTTCCAGCCAACGTTTGGCTTTGAAAGCAATTTCAAAGAGTCAGTGATGACTGCTAGGAAGAAGTCTAGCCTTGATCTAGAAGAACTGGACAAAGAATGTCTCTATGAGTCTAAAGTCTGAAAAACAAAGACCTATTCAAAAAATGAAGATCATTCATTAGATTTACTTAGTGTGGCCATGTAGTGTTCCAAGGAAATACACAAGCAACAAGGCTTGACTTCTTGTGCTTACTGGAAATTAGAAATAATCCGATACATGCCTAGTTCCCTTATATTTCATTAAATTATATTACATTGGAATTTAAAGCAGCTACAGACCTTGCTACAACAAAAGTTCAAGGCAGCACCTTCATCTCTTTACTATAAACAAGACCATGGCTCCAGGGGCTATTGTGTGCTTTCTTTACAAAACATTGCTTCAACTCTTCATTCAGTTGGGTTTACATTAACATTTCTCTGGAGGTTCTATTCCCAGTTCAGAGCTTTTCCAGGTTAACTATAGCCTCCAGACTTTTTGAGAAGCTAATGTCTAATGGCTAGACATTCACAATAAGTTAGGGCATCATATACATCAGGAGCTGGATCCTGTATAATAAATTAAGAAAATAGCTGGGTAAATGCTTCAGTGCTTCTTCAAGCTCCTCAAAGGGCGTTGAATATGACAGTGGGTCAAACAGATTTCTGTAGATAACAACTAACACCATGAGATGTTAGTGAGTGGAACTTTTTTAAAAAAAAAGTCAGGTGGTAGGAGCTTGGAGTTGCAATTCAGAATCCAGAACTAGAAAAAGGTGTCAATGACCTCCTCATAAAAAGGTACTTTTGAGTCTAACTGGTGTCTGTATGTTGATGACAAGTTAGAGCCAAAGAAACAAATGGGAAGAGTATTTTGCACAGTCCTTAGAGATTTTGGGGCTTTTATTAGAATCATATCAACATTTCACCTAAGATGGAATCCAGATTAATCTATTGTTGAATAGTTACATCCTCTGGTAAAGTTCTGTAAAAGGATTTTCTTCCTACATAGTCTCTAGTAATAGTGATCACTGATTAATTGATTCAAGACAAAAATTATTGGTTTGTAGTCCTGGCAGAAGTCACTGTGAACCAGAAGCTTTTTATACAAAAAGATGCTTAAAAATGAATTATGGGGAAAGATCAGGAATAAATGCTCTCTTTCTTAAGAAAAAAAAAAGAATATTGGGTTAAAACTCAGATGTTTGAACTAATTTCCTTGAAGATGTTTTAGGTAATATCTGTTAATAAAATCAAAAGGTTTTTAAAAGTCAAGCATACTTCCTTACATTTTTTTGTGGTTTGTATAACCTTTTGCAACTTTGCCCATCTCAGCAGTAAAAAAAAGAGAGGTTTTGCTACAAAACTGAACTGTCTAGTATCCAGATGCTGCCCCACTGTTTAACAGGCTGCAGAAGTAACAGGAAAGTCATGCATTAAAAGAAAATACAGAAATGGTTGACATCAGAAACATTTTTCTACACCAATGTCCATATGAAATTGAAATAACTATCCAAGATAAATGGCTAACCTTCACACATATGGCCCATGCAAGAATTAAAATTTATTCTCTATGAGCAGAAAGAGATTTTTCATTCTTTTTAAGTAATTGTTTAAAAAGTATTCTGGTCCAAATTATGAACGTCAAGCCTACAAAATGTTATTTTTAAACATCAAGCTGTTTTCTTTTACTTAGAGAGAAGCCAAGGAATAAATTGCTAAATATAGTTTATATGTTGGAAAAAGTGACACAACCTTCATTCTCTTGGTGCTGTAAAATATGTAACTTTAAATACAAATTTTACAGAACAGTATTTTGCTCAACAGAGATTTCATTTCACTGAGTGAATCACATTAATAACACTTAGCTTATATAGTGCTTTTCATCTGTGGATCTCACAGCACTTTACAAAACATAAATTCATTACCAATATTTTACAGAGATGCAATAAAGGGATTTGCTGAAGGTTACACAGTGAGTTAGTAACACAGCTGCTGAAGGAGTGAAGTCCCAAAATCTTGTTCCTTGCCCATTAGAAGACAATGACCTGTACATTAATTGGTTTTTTTTTGTTCTTCTTTTGGAATGTGTCACTGGAATGACACCCTGAGAATTTATTATGGTGAAGCAAACCAAGTCAGGTATGTGCAACATTTTGTAATCAAGCCACCTAATATTTCTTTGCCCTATTTCCCATTGTGATGCCTGCATGGACAACTGAGAAAACAAGGTGTGAAAGACTTAGGCACAGAACAGCCCCTGATGAAGGAACTTTAACAAAATCAGGGAAAAGAGTGGAAGAGGTGTGACACTGAGCACTTGACAATTATCCAACTAAGTTCAATACACCCCTTCAATCTTTGTGTATGTTATCTTGGGAACAAAAAGTCGATGAAATAACAAGAGGAAGAAGAGATGAAATGAGAGGATGGATATAAAAGGGGTCCAAATAAAACAGAAAAAACATGAATGAACAGTACAGAGAGTTACATGGTGATGGCTTTCTGCAGAGATTGCTCCAACATCACTGTCAACATAGCTTTTCCTAATACCTTTCTAACATAGATGCTGTCCCAGACTGAAGGTAGAGAGAGAATGGGAGATGTTAGAAATGAAGATATGAAAGAAATTCCTGAGTGGAAGTGCTCTACAGCCACTCTCTCCAACCCTACTCCAAGGAGCAGTACCTGTATTTGTTACTCCTAGCTGGCTTCTTAGAGGGCTCAGAGAGATAGCCTGAGTGACCCACACAATTTCCTCAAAGATAGTTATCTTCCTCATAAAAATCATCTACAATTGATAATAATTTAAGTGGAGACAGCAAATTACATCATCCCCAAGCTATATCTATTCTGCAAAGCAACTATCTCCAGAACTTGTGCCTCAGTTTTTTTCCATCAGAAACTGCTCTCCTTTGTCAAATATTTGGAAATAAAAAAAATTAAATGCTGAATATGTCATAGGGGATAACAAAGATTCATGATCTCGATCTTAGAGTGTTACATAAAAACCCAAATTATTCTTCAGGTAGTTGTCAGATTCTTAATTTCAGTGATTAAAAAATGGGATTCTGGCCTCTCCAAACTCAGATAATAGAGATATAATTTTGTAGGGAGTGTTTCTTTCAGTAGACTCACACCAGCTTTGTGTGGATGGAATTGGGAGCAATATCTGAAGAACCAGCATGTCAGAGCGCATTTGTATCAGTTCCCAGAATTCTTGAAGAGGAAAAAAAAAGTTTTCTGTTACTTCATTTACAGTGGTGCTTTTAGCAGTACAATAAAATCCTACATATCATACCCTTGACAGATGTGGAGTGGTGTGTCTCCACATAAATAGAATTAATTAGATCATTGATTCACAGCAGCTGAAAATCCGGCCCTCTATTCTGCAGCACGTCAATGTTATTACACAAACAATAAGATTTGCTTAACAAAAATATAACTCTGGTCTTTTCAGGTATCACTGATACTTGATTGTTTCAAGTATTGGCTTTCTGACAGGGTTTGGAATGAAGCCATTTTTATTAATTTAGTTATTTTTGCTGATATAAAAGGTCGTCTATCATGTTAATGATGTATCGGTCTGTGGTACCACCGAACAATAATTACAGAATGTTCCTAATAGTAAATCATTTGTCACAATCAGGGCTCACTACAACAACCTTTTGTTGAGCAATAGAATACATTAGGTGAATGGCAATACACCTTTATGCTTACCAATTAAAGGATCCCACACATACAGCATTTACATGAACTTTAGAGTGAAGCATCATGAATTATGAACTGCTGCTCACCAAATCTTGCTAGGTATAGATCTCACTGCTAATTTTTAGCTTGTCAAATCATTTATATGTATCTTTTCAAGTATAATTGGAGCTGCAGACAGATTTCCCAGTCTGTCAAATAAGAAGTGTTTGGAAAATTTCAGAGGATCAGGGACTTTGAAAATAGACACAAATAAATATTTAAAAGACCAGCTAATCTATTCAGAATGCAAATATGTCCTGTCACTCTATTACTCCATTTAGACAGTGATAAAATTTCTTCTTGTTTTATCCATTTGGTAAAAACTGTAAAAAAGATTATAGTTTAGAAAAGAGGATTCCAAGCTGTAATGACAGGTAGTACACAAATTACTGGCTGGTCAGCTATGGAGAACAATTTGATCACACCCTGCTGGCACATCGATTTTACTTCCAGCTGCTGAATGTCATTAACATATATTAATAAAACAGAGGAGAAACATTTAGTGCTTTCTTATTCTCATGGAGTTGTCTTATTCTCATGGAGTTGCTACATGAAGTTGTATGATGAAGGTGGTTCGAGAATTAGTCTGCCCTAAACTGGACACTAAACAATAAATAAATTTAATCATTTCTGGGTTTTAACATTCCCTCCACATGGTTTTAAGAGTCCACGTTATGTTCAGGTTCAGTAACCATGTCCTTCTCTTTACCCTGTAATACCCTGCAGAAAGGACAGGCCATAGCTGTAACTGGTTTTACGCCTATTACGAGCCATTAAATCCTTGGCCACATGAGCCCAGTAATGCCTAGATAGGATAGATTAAACCAAACCTGAAACCAGACATTTTTTTCAACAGCTCAGAGGTTTCATTCTCACACCGACTCTTAAATCAAGTCAACGCAGATTTGCCAGACCACCAGGAGATGTGCTCTTCCCTTGCAAGGTCCTTACACACTTCAAATTGGGTTTATCTACTGGATCCTTCTCCATACTGAACTGTTGAGCTTTCTGCCTCTCAGAAGAAATGAGGCAGACGAAAGTAAGAGAAAAAAGCAGATGAGCTGCCAGAGCAGTGCTGTACTCCACCCATATGCCTCAATTATCTCTCCCAGGCCTCCGCAACACCACACGCCACATCAGGAGCAGCAGAGGGACTACCAATGAGTAATTAAACCTCTTATTGCTTTGCATGGCTGAGTAGTTTTCATAACAGCACTGCACAAAACTTGAGATTCGCAGATTTTTATATAAGCTCCTCTACATTTCTACTTGCCTCTCTCTCCTTTTTTAATTTCAACCGTTAGAATAAACTTTATTGTGAACTGCTGGGAATAAGAGGATTTGAGCAGGCAAATGCTAAGATGATTGTTCATTAAACCCAATGACTTTGAAACTGCCTCTGTGTCAATTAAAATAAAAACTGTCAAATGCTTTAAAAGAGCAGCTTTGTATAATAGAAACTCTGTTGAGTTTATTGGCAAAGAAAAGGAGCCGTTCTGTGAGGTTATACAGAGGAAAATAATACGTTGTGCTTAGGAATGGTGTCCCTGTCTCTCCTGATCCATCTTCAGTAAGGAAAACTGTACATAACATATGTATTCACATATAAATATGCACATACACACTTGCTGGACATCTGGAGAAAGAAGGGGGTTGGCCTTTTACTTCGTTTTTCCAATGGATTTTTTTTTCCCAAGCTAACAATTAGGATTAATTGTCAACTTATAAACCACCGGGTTTTGTTTTGTTTTGTTTCTAACTGGATGCAGATTTAACACTTCGTATAACTTAAAAATGCCATTTTGTTTCAGTAGCCAACCAATCCGACAGGGGATCTTCACGCTTGTGTGTCAAGTGTCAAACATAAAATAGCTGTAAAATGGGACAATAAAAAGCGTGTTACTGTAGGATTCTGACAGCCCCCACACTTGGCAATTAGGGAGCCTTCATAACAATTAACAGAATTGAAATCAGATTGAAGAAGTAAGTGTGGGTGCGTAGGATGGACATGATGGAAGTGCTTTCTTTCTGCAGATGTCCTTCTTCTCCATCTCATAGCAATACGTATGTGCAGTGGCCATTTCTGGTCAAGGAGAAAACAAACACAAGGCAAAGTGACTGCATCCCCTTGGAAGAAAAGAGGCAGGGTCCTCAAGAGGGCAGCGAGGAGAAGGAGGGGGAATATTTAAAAAAAATCAAATAAAAAATGAGAAAATTCAAATGTCTCTACCCCCGTCCCCACGCACAGCACCCACCCCTCACCGTGTTCTGTCCAGAAGAAAAATCCCTCAGCCACAATGGTTGTTTTTATTAAATTCTCCTCAATAAAAAGCTCAGGCAGGATTTATTAGGTACTCAGGGCGGACGTTTAGTATTTCGCCAGTTATTAAGTGAAAATCAATAGAAAGCAAAGAAAATGGAAGTCACTGCACTGTTAGCACGCTGTTGTCGCCCAGATATTATGTCGGCTGTCTTGTAGATTCATGACAGACGAAAGCGGCCGGGAGAGAACTCTTTCTGCTTACATTGCAGGAGCCAAAGTGGGGTTATTCATTAGATCAGGCAGCTGGCCAGATGGATTTCCAGTTCAGTTTTACCATTTATCTTAAAAACGCCTGTATCGAGTGAGAAAGAACACTGATATTATGTGATATCGATGGCAGCTTTATGTATCTAAATCAGGATTTATTGTTATTTTGTTCTGAAGACCTTTTTTTCTCAAGAAATACCATTTCACTGGAAGAAAATAATAGCTAAAACCTTGTCAAAGATAACCTTTCATGTTGTTCGTGCACCGCTGGCTGTAAAACAAATAGAACCCAGGGTATAAATAGGTTTAACCACATCCTTACAAATCATTCCCTTTCGGATTTTCTTTCTTTTTTTTTCTTTTTTTTTTTTAAATAGTACAAATGTGAGGTTTGGTCATTAGTTGTTTTTCTTGCCAGTGATTTAACTATAAATAAAGTCAGTATTTGTTTTAATTGCATTAAAAATCTCTAGAAGTTTTATGTCTCTGGAAGGCCAAAGCAGAAGGGGCTTTTTTTTTTTAAGTGGGTGGGTTTGGGGAGGAATTTTTTTGAAGTTTTTTTGCTTTCTGCTTTTTTTAAAGCCTCCCTCTCTGTTACCAAACTTTTCACCCAGATCATCACAACAGAAGCAACAACAGCTGTTCTACCATAAAAAAAAAGTGTTTTTAAGAGACAAGACCAGATCTCTGAAAGAGATTAGCTCCTGCTCCGGCATCTAGAGGAAAAGTGCAGCTTTTCAAAAGTTTTCAGCATTCAGCAAGTTCCATTTTCTCCAGATCGTAGAGCCCTTTCACAGGATTGATTTATTTTTGCAGTAATCAGGAACAGAGTGCTACTTCTCCTGAACCTCATCTCCCCTAGAAATGTGTGTTTGAAATGGCTGTAGCATGAAGTGCTTGTACCTTCCCAAAAACACCTGGTGCTCAGTTTGAACCCCATGTAAATAGACACAAGATTCAGCACTCTTTGACAGAGCAACTGTTGATAGCATCAGGTCTGATGAGCAGTGCAGACACACCATGGGTTGGTGATGGCAATCACAGCATGTTCCACTGCATGTTTTGCTTCCTGGTCCACAAATAAAGCTCTACACTCAAAAACCTAATACCTGAAAAGCCAAAAATAAAATAAAATAAAATAGGTGCTGCCCATATTTAAATTATTTTTAAAATCATTGCCAGAGGTGAGGGTAGGAATGGTGTTCTTTCAGGGAAGAACAATGGCATTGTGGTTTAGTGGGGTTTGCCCATAAACTAAATTGAAAAAGACCCACTGGAACACATGAAGACACCTGAGAGACCACCCACCTCCACGGCTAAGGCCATCTTTATGCACAGGGGCTTTTCAATTGCTTTTCTTCCTCTTAACCATGCTGTTATTATATATTTTGACTCCTGAGCGAACAGCCAGCTCAACCCGTCTAGATCCATCCTTGGCTATGGCAGCACCATCCAGGCTGTCCCAGCCAGAATTTGCCCTTTCCAGGGTCTCTTTGGGAGACTTCAACCCATTTGCCATACTCAAACAGCAACTTCAAAACACAACTTTTAGTCAGTCAACCTTCAAAGGGTGTGAAGTCTGCACAGGAAAAAATAAAAAAGCTACTTTGAATCAAGCAGATACATACAAGAGAACTTAGAAAGTTGTAAATAGCATCACAGCCCTGGCAGGAAGAAACAGAGTGCATTGCTTTTACAGTTTTTTCCTCTTTTCCTTCTGAAAATGCCAGCCCATCAACATTTCATTGACATGCTGGACAGTTTCCCCTAGCTCAGATATTTTTCTAGGATCTTTGAGTGTTTAGCTTGCCTTTGCATGGACTGTACCACGGGAAGAGGAAACCATTGTGCCTAGGATGGAGTTACATGTGTGCTTTTCCCTACCAGTAACTCAGCTATTGTTATCCTGCAAAATCCTTTGATTTAGCACCAAATCCCAGGCACCCCCCACTGCAGATGCTTACAGAGGCAGTGGCAAGAGCAAGAAGTTTTTATAAGCTACAAAGTTTTTCTTTATTTTTTTCAGAAAAGTCTTTAAATACAGGGTGGAGAAACCTTATAATCACCATGCATGTTAAGCTTTCAAGATAGTAAGACTTGTCTTGCTAGAACATCTCTCAGAGTCACTTACAGGCAAATTGGACATGGTGAAAATCAATCGCTAGTGAAGGACACTAAACCCCTCTGTATCAGTGAACATTCACACCTCAAATTCTTTTAAAATCATATTTCACCTAGCAAATTAGAAGCCAGAGCATCTACTCAGAGGATTTACAAGATACAATGAATGTAAGCAAAGGACACATAACCCTGCCTTTTTTAGGTACTTACTGTATAGATTTTGCTGGATACCTTGGCTGGACTTCCTACTGATAAACAGCCACAGCAGAAATCTGAATCTGGGGCTCCTAAGTCCCAAGTGAAAGCTGTGCAGCAGTTACAGTAACTTCAGTTTTCACATAACCATAGGCAGCATTTCAATGAAACTCTGGAAAATATTCCTGTTTATTTCTACTTATACTAACTTAAAATACATTTCTATCTAGGAAAGTTTCACATGAAATAAAACCAGTCAAGAAACCATTCTCTAGGTAATGAAGACACAGTCTTAAATCTCTGTTTTGCTTAGTTACTTTTTGAATTTGTGTTCCCAATAGAGTCCCAGAAGTTTAACAACCAGAAGATATTAATTTCTCTATGACAGAAACACCTTTCAATGACATGTAATAGTGAACTACCTCCTGAGGGATTTTTTTAATTCAATTATCTATTTTTCACCAAAACATTTTGGCATTTACAAAATGACAGTTTAGTAGTTTAGCTTAATTTTGTTTAATTTAGTTCATCTTAGTTTAGTTTAGTTTAGTTTAGTTTAACCAGCAAAACTGCTCCATAGTCTTTTCTTTCTTGGTATACAGTTTCAGTGTTCTCTGGTGCTAGCAGTGGCAAAACTGTGACTGTGTACAACACCCTGACCTGTCTTTGTCCCACAAAACTGACTTTCCCAGATGTGTTTTATCACCAGTGAATTTCTGTTGTCTTTCCTTAAATTTACTTTTAAAATCAGACATTTATAATGAAGCTAAGGAAAATAAAATATATTCCCTTTTTTTTCAATGTGGAAAAATTGTCCTCCCTTAGAAAACTATTACATGCATATTTTCTGGAAAAGGCAACTTTCTAGTAGAAAATATGGAAAACAGATTTTTGAGCATTTTGCAACTTGCTGTTGCCTGATGTTGAACCCTCCCCAGGTCTGTCTGTAGTTTCTTCCATTCAATGCCATCTTCACTGCCTCTCTACCCCTTCTCATATGTGCACAACTGTGGTTGGTGCAGACAGATAGACTCATTCACTCTCTTCCAGGAAGCCCTTGCAGTCTGTACAGTGTTGGCCAGTTTAAGACAGCAGTCTCAATGCAGGAACTCAAAACTGAGAACAAGATTTCTTTCCCTCCTCTCCCCGCCTTCTCCAAGACAGTTTACTCTGTAGTTTTCTCAGTGAGAACATTAAAAAAATACTAACACCTGATTTGATTAGATCAGGGCTTGCTTTTCTTTTTTTGAGAATTGTTAATAAAATCACACTTCCAAAAAAAAAAAAAAAAACAGGATGGAATGTAAATGCTGCACTAATTTAATTACACTTTGGCGCTGGGAGACACTAATGTAAATATTCTGGTGAGTAGGCCTAAGACACTTGAAGTAATTACTTAAAGGCTTCCTTTCAAAGAATCTCCCCCTTTTTATTAAATGCCTTTTAACATTAGCACTTTCTTCCTGACAAATTAAATGAAATTTCATTACTCTCCCTGACTTAATGGCATGAGGCTGCCTGCTGCAAGTGCGAGTTAACCCTCTCTGGATGGAAGACACAGAGTTTGTGCACTTTGGTTAGCTCTGGGTGTCACCATATTGCCTGAGCATCCTCCTGGATCCCCATCATCATCCTCAAATGTGCCTGCAAGTTCTGCCTTGCACCTCATGTCCCAGAGTATTCCAGATATTGGTTTATGTATATTTGCAGCCTAGATCAACTGTTAGGCATGGGATGGTATCCAGCTCTTCATTTTCTCCTGGTTTAGGGGATCACAGGCTGGGAGTTGAGCCTATAGAACCATTAAGAGACATGCCCAGAAAATTAAAATCCATATGAGGCATTTTGTAGAATTTGTAGAAATCTAATATCAGATTCATATTTGTAACGATAATTGCACTGGGTCGATTAATACTGTAGCATTTCATGACATTACAAAACTTCCAAAATATCACAATTCTGGGACTCCAGGAACCTTTATTGCCACACTCATGTACTCACAAAGAGAACTGAGAAAGGAGCAATGTTGCTAATCAATATTTGTGTGAGCTGATTTACTTTTTGATCAAAGCCCACTTGACCAGTCCATTTTGTAACTTCCCCCTCCCCATTGATTTCTCTTTAAATTAAATAAAAGTGGGGTCAGGTTATCTTGTGTTTTATTTACATACCTACATAGCATCCACAGGTCCCACCAGGCCAGCATCCAGGCAAGGGAGCTGGTGACTAACTCTCTGTCATGCTGTTTATATACTGTCCTTACAGCATCAGGAGCTTAGCAAAGCTTTTAAAATAGCTCTGAGAGCCAATACTCATACACTGGCAAAGCAAGTGAAGAGGCAGCAAAACAATAGCCTTCTGTACATGGCAGTTCCCTGGAGGGAATTACATCCTATGGATATCTCCTAAAATGTGACTCCCAGAGGTAGGCAGAACCTGGCAGGTCAGAATGCTCTTAGTCTCCAGACTGTTTGATGTTGGGGGCTGCAGCAATTTCCCCCCTCAGACAACTTCTGACCTTGCAAGGCTATCAGTGTGGGAGCTGTTATCCACGTGATGTTGCCTCTCTGTTTTTTCTTCCCCTCCCATATAATTTTCAGATTACTGAAGGACCGCTTCAGAGCTAGCCAGCCACCAGATGTGCTTCACATTGACATAGAATCATAGAAACATAGAATCATAGTTTTGGTTGAAAGGAACTTTAAAGATCATCTAGTTCCAAACCCCCTGCCACGGGCAGGAAACATTCTACTAGACTTCTCCTACAGTGTATATTCCTGCTAATCCCCCATCTCTTGCATTATTGTCCCACCAGGGAACTACTGTGTTAGGACAGGTACAAACAGAAATATTTGCCCCTTTGCTGTGGTGTTTGTCTGTTGCCTCCAAATGGAGCTGATAGAGGAGACATGGTCCACTCAGTTGAACATCACAGCCACCTATAGCTAACATCTCTCTGGCAAAGTTCAAGCAAACTCTTACTGTTTTACCCAGCTGAGAATCTTGCCTTACATATAAATAGGGAGAAAAAAAAAAAAAGAGCTGCCATATCCAAATCAATCCTGTCCTGCCTCTTGAAGCTGCCAGAAACAGGGGAAATTTATACTGGTTTTAATAATGGCTTAAAAAGTTCTTTGATGAAAAATTACCTCTGGGTCTGCCTCTTTTGAGCATGCTTTACCCATAGTACATGAGTTACCACTGCCAATTTCCATCTTATCACAGATGTCCTTTCTCAGAACGCAGAGTATTTGGGACTGAAAACAAGGGCCTTGCAAACTCAAGTTCACATGGAACATTTTTTTTGGCAGGGTCCATAGGTCAGCCTATAAAGAAAGAAAATATCTCTGTTTTCTTCTGCAGAGTTATCAGATTTTGAAAAGAGAGCTTTCTCCTCTTGTGAGGTCCAGGTAAAAGTTCACCCATTCCCTGGCTGCTTGCTTCTGACAAACAAAAATTAAGGACCTGAAAATAACTATTTTATCAGAAAAAATGCTAAACATCCCAAAACAAACATTCAGCTGTGCCGCTGCCAAATTCCACAAGTAAGAGAGCTGCAGGCCGAGACAGCTCACGTCTCACTGGGGAATAACGGGTAAAGTTTGGCCAGCTGCCCCTTCCAACCCTTCGGGGACCCACAATCCAATTGCAGTGTCTTAGTGGATGTGAATTTCAAGGTTACACCTGGGTGTTCAAGGGCAGGGCCAAGTGTAATCGGCACTTAGATCATAGATTAATCTTATTTGCCATCTATTAGGTTTGATTCCTGCTTCCCGCTCTCCCTCCCTAAAGCCAGGATTATTGTGATAGTTTAAGATAATGGATTCTAACGGAAGAAAGGTCACGCAGGCATTGAGATTTGGAACCTTAAGATAATATGATTAATCTAAAAGCTTCTTTCTAAAAGGGGAGGGTATAGTCTCATACGTTTAATTGAGGGGAGAGAGTGAGAGAGAGGGAGGGAGGGATGGAATTAGCAACATGAAAGGAGGAGTGAAGGATCCTACTTTTTGTCAACTGCAATTAATTAACATAGTGAGGAAACACTCTTCATTCATTTTCAAGCTGATAAACTAGAGTCTTTTTTGTTTAAATCCCTAAAAGTGATGATTATTCTATTTTTAGATTGTTTAATTGCAAATTGCTAGCAAACATGCCTATTGATTTTCACAGATACATACATGACAAATATAAACTCTCTGGGGTGCAAGCAGATACACATGTATAAATTCATATGCCAAGGGATGGAAATTGTTGTATAAATTCTAGTATCAGGTGCTTGGATTTTATAGGCACTGTAAGAAAACTCTACAACAGAGAAATGTATTGTAATAAGTTTATAGTGGTAGCCAAAATGTTCTGGGGACTGTGAAGAGAGGTTTGCTGTCCCAAAGAACCAGCAATACTATATTGCTGCACAGTATTACATAATAAAACCTATCCTTAGTTATTTATACTGCCTGAGATTATCAGATAAAGGAGTTTGAGAACAAAGAAAGAGTCCCTTTGTTATTTATGCCATTTATTTATTTGGACATTTGGATAACCAAACATTAAAAAAAAAAAAAATCTAATCATGTCCTTATGTTCTGCACATGTCATTTCAATACCATGGGAATTTTTTTCACATTTTTTTTAAAATGTCTGACATACTTCTATTCCATTTTTAAATCATAAAAATATTTCTCTTAAGATTTATAAACAACTACCGAACACCAATAAACATGTTACAGGCCCAAATCAGAATTGTTATTAACAACCATTTAAGTATGATGACCCTGGCCACCCACTGACTAAGAATAATAAAGTGGAAATACTTTTTAACTGACTCCTGGCTTTGAGATGTTTTGTCCCATCCCTAGAAGTGTTCAAGGCCAGGTTGGATGGGGACCTGAGCAGCCTGATCTAGTGGGTGGCATCCCTGCCCTTGGCAGCAGGGGTGGGGCTGGAACTAGATGATCTCTAAGCTCCATTCCAACACAAACTTTTCCATGATTCTATGATTCTGTGGTTCAAATGTCATCCTTTCCTCACTGACCATAATGACTAGATTTTTTTTCCCAGTTAAAAAATTTTAAATGAGATATGCACACAACATTGGTTGCACTCTATAGGACTTCATGCAATCACCTAAAAATCACAGCCTTATGGAAAAGGTCACCAGAGTTGGGAATGCTGTAGGGGGTTTTTTATACTTCTCATTTCTGGAATTGTCAGTGCTGGGTTAATGGTTGGACTTGCTCATCTTAGAGGTCTTTTCTAACCTGGATGATTCTGTACTGAATGGACTTAGAAATCTTCATTCTTAGGTTCCTTGGGGCTCATCAGAACAGCCCCATAACTCAAGTACCCTAAGATGACCCACATGACCTTGTGCACATCCCCAGTGTTCACTTCCCAGAGGGCCCACACTGCCAGGAGCAGAGCTATGATGCCGCCACTGTCCCTGTTGGCATACAACACACGGAGCCTCTCATTTTAATCTTCTCTCTTCATGATCAGTTTTGTCCCTTTCCACAATATATCTTCTCAGCTCCTACACAAAAAGAAGGGTAGGAGAATTTCCTTTCTCCCTGACCTTGCAGTCTGAAGAAGAACTACTGGCAAGATTATTCCTAGAAACTCAAGAACCAAACCAAGTGTTACTGCTGCCGTGGCTGAAGGGTAATGTAATTAGAACTTGAGCTACGACTGCTTAATACAACCTGTAATAATAATATATGTCTATCATCATTCAGAGCTATTCTAAGACTCGGAGCAGTATTAAAAGCCATAGGAAATAATTAGTAGTGTAGAGGAATCATGAGTTGCAGGGTGCTGTATTCACACAAGAACCAGCTGCATATGGCTTTAAAAATTACTGTCTCCAACATATGCCATCCCTGCAAGAGCATCTATAGATAAGTTAATATAAGAAAAGATAAAAATCCCAGGAGTGGATCAAGCTATATATTAAGCTATATAATTCTGTGGATAACTGAGGGAAGGACATTAAACTGAGGAAGGAGAGAGAGAGAGGATGGAGCACTTAAGAGCTAAATGCACAAGTCAGATGGTTGCTGCAGTTTTTGCAACCAGTTTGTGAAAATGTGAGTTTTTACCAGGTTCCATTGCTCTGTAAAGTGTTTTAGGATATCATACAGAACAGGAAATACAGGCTTTCCAGAGAATACAGCAGTGAGAGCAGGTGAAGCTGCTGGGTGGACATATCTGCAGCTGCAGGGGCTGAATACACCTTTGAGAGGCACTGAACCGGAGCAGGTGGAGATACAGGTCACCACTTTGATGGGACAGACAGACACACAGATCAGTTGGGAACTCACTGTCCTCATGATATATTTTGCAAGGAGCCATATCAGCACACAGTTAACTGTGCATAAAAAATTTGAGAGCCTCTATGTTGTTCATTACAGTTCTAATTTCCCTCCACAGGAGTGCTGTATTTTTGATGGTATTTTAGCCATGTTGTCATCACATTCCTCCTAGAGACTGCATTCAGGAAACAAATGCTGATTGTAGAAAAATAATTAGGCCAATCCATATTTTTTATATATGTTCCATGAAGATGCAAAACAAAAGTGATTTTAAAAACTGCCTGAAATTCATCACTTGGGACTGAAGGGCCTGATCCTGCCAAACTCCTTGGCCAGGGACACCAGATGTTTAAACACACACACATCAAGTGCATAGACTGTAACACTGATCTTGGTATAAAAGTAAATACATTTATGCCTCTTTTTCTGTGTCAGTACACAAAATTTGGTGGCTCTGGGGAAAGAGGTTTTCATCCATCTGTCTCCAAATCAGTCCTTGTAATTTTAGAGGAGGGTATTTCCACAACTTGCTTTGAGTTTCAGGTTCAAACTGCCCCAAAGACTCAAAAGCAAAATGCCAAAATAGCTGTCATTTCGCTTTTTCTCCTGTAGTTTTTGCAGGATTCATGACCCCCATGTCTTCACTGAGAGGTCACTTGGTTAGAAAGCCATAAAGGGGACTTTGCTGTAGCATTCACCAAAAATCCTCCCACTGTGAAGCAGCATCAGCAAATCTCCAGGCTGATGTTCTGTCTGTTGATAGAGCAGGTAGAAATACTTCCCATGCCAGGGGTATTCTGATATTGCCCAGAAACTCATTAATACCTGATAAACAGGAGGGTACTCTCTCATTTTTACTCTTATAGTGCAACCATCATTTTTTGAAGCATGCAGGCAGCTTCAAAACTGATATTCAAACTAGAAAAGATTTCAAGAAAGAAATTAGTGTAATAAATGTCAGAATTCATTTTGCACTTCAGAAAAATGCAATAGGAATGGAAAGCCTTCATAGGGCACTCTGTTGCCTGAGACCCAGGGGATTGCACAGACACATACAAGCTCCCCATGAAAGGTTTTTTTTACTATAGACCAGAGATGCATGTTGTTGATCCCAATTCCTCTCATTGCCACAGGTCTGGCTCTTAGAAACTGCCATCACAGGACAACTGCCTAGATGCTTTCAATCACCACAGCAGATAACATTTTAGCAGAATATTTCCCTGCTCCTCCCTCATTCAGTTGCTGGGATGGGTATTTTTCTCCTTCCTTGGAAGTAGTTGTCAGTTCTCTTGAGCCTCTCCAGAGGAAAAGGCTCTGCCTAATATATGATGTGCTTATTCATCCCAGACGTAGGGCAAATCATTCTCGAATGACTGACAAGCGTTCTAAAATGAAGAGAGCTCGAAGTGTGCTCTAATAGTGATGGGAAGCATTTCTAGTCAAACATAAAGCAAATTAATGTGAGCCCCCACTGCACCTTTAATCTGGAAATGTCATAAAGTAATAAGCAGAGTGACCCTGGCAATGTCTAAGGTTGGATTTCAATAGATTTACATCTTAAAGGGCAACTACATATTTTTAAGTAGTAGGGGACCAATTCAGAGCTTCTCTTCCACCACTGAAAATCTGGAGGGACTCCACCAACCTCAGGTATGATGGAGATCAGTGGATAATCTTATCTTTTAAGTCTTTATTACAATAATGCTCATCTCTATATCAATGGGCAGCTCCCCCATCAAAAAAATCTAGTCCCCTCAATATCTCTCATTAACTTCAGAAGGGGCAGACTCCTCTCTGCATGTCTCATTTCAAACTAGTTTCATTAGAAGTATATTTAATTAACAGACTCTTTTGATTAGCATTCAGAATGAAAAGATGTTTTGAGCAGCTCCCAAATCAGAAGATTCAATAATACAGATAAAAAGCAGGAGCCTACAGGTCACATCCCAGTGCAGAAGAAACAGTTTTCTTCCAGAAATATAGCACCAATCCAGACTTGAGCCTTCTGTTGTTGTTGTTCCAGGTAAATGAGTAGAAATACAATATACCCACAACAATGACATGTCAGGAAATTCTTTAAATTATCTAATCCCTCTTCTCCATTAGTCTTTTATAGAGCCCTTTTTATACCTTCTTAAAACCCATTTTAGATGGAGGAGACGAAGAAACCCATTTCCTAACCAGATATGACATTCTTTGAGAAAATTATGATACACAAATGAGTGAATATTAATGATGAAGAGCAAGTGGCAGTGACTCCCATGGGCTCTGCAGTACCTGACACTGTACTCTGAAGGAGAAATATGCACTTGATGGGAGGAAGGCTATCTCGGAGCATCCAGCACCTGTCTTTAGTGCTTGTTACTGTTATTTGCATTCTCTGCATGACTTGCGCCAGGGTCAGCCCATACCAGCTGGTGCAGGATCTTCTCCCACTCTGGTTACGATCCTGCTGTATGTTATATGGAGCTATCCCTGCCTACAGGACAAGACTTTGGAGATGAATCTCTTCTAGCCACAGTTGGCCATCCTCTCTAAGTTAATGTATTGGTTTTCCCCTCATTGGAACTCAGAGGGAATTAATCTAGAAGCACTTGTGGATCAGGAGACCAAAGTTGAGGAGCAAAACAGGGAGCTAAGCAAAATCACAGCATAGCCACACAGTTCCACCTCCTGCAAAAGCAAAGCTCTGCTCTAAGAGGCAACACATGCTCAGGGGATGGAAACTCAGTAAGCACTGAAAAGTTAATATAATTCAACAATTTACACCAAGATTACATTTTAAAGGCATCTATTTATTTCCACACTAGGAAAAAAAGAAGTAAGTTGCACTTTTGCATTAATCCCCTACTCTACCTGCCATTTTCTCTAAAACACAGGAAATTATCAAGAAAAGATTGATAAAAGAAAGTGGGGAAAAGGCATCAAGTAGTAGGTATATCATTGTATTTGTGTGCTTTCAATTGATACAGGATTACATTTCAGCCTAAATCATTCCAGGGCTTGGAAAATAAACGATAAAAGGAAAGAAAAAGGAAAAGATATTTTGTGGTGGGTTGACCCTGACTTGATGCCAGGTGCCCACCCAAAATGCTCTATCATTCCCCTCCTCAGCTGGAAAGGGGAGAGAAAATATAACATAAGGCTTGTGATTCAAGAAAAGGGCAGGGCACATCAACCAGGTAAGGTTTTGCTTCTTGAAATTCCAGTCACTGGTATCACTCCACTGAGGAATGGAAAGGCAAAGGTGTGCAAAAGCATGGGCTGTCCAACAGTTAGAGCAGAGGAAGGGAAGACAGACCCTTTGGAGCATCAGGCACAGACTGACCATGTAGCCCTGAGGCGGTCGCGAAGCTCCTGGTGCTCAGAAGTGCCAGGGATGACTCCTGTTTAAATCAGTGGGATCTGCAAGAACTGTGCACCTCTTGAGGGGTGGGAGACTTCAGGCTCTGAAATGTTATGGTTTTCCCCAATGTAAAATGGGGTTAATCATACATCCCTAACTCACAGGGGTGTTGTGAAGATTGATCAGTTAATGTTTGTACAGAGCTTTGGAAATGTAAAGTGCTATATAAATGCTAAGGATTATTATGTTCCACTCTTTCTCTGCAGCTGAACCCTTTGGGGAAAAGGAAGAAAAATCTATTAAAAAGTGCTCCTTGCATTTTATATCTCTGTTCCTTTTTCTCCTCCTTGATGCTTTTAGTAACTTGGGGGGGGGGGATGATCTTTAAAAAGGATTTGTGGGCTCATGTTCTGATTCCTCTGTCAGTCTCCCTCACCAGTAGCTAACCTCGTTTTCATTCATACATATTTAAGGTGAGATATGACATCCTTTAAAATATACATATATCCCTGCAGTTAGTGCTTGAGTTCAAACCACAGCTTCCAGTATAGGATGTGTCCCCAGTCCATGCTCAATTAGAGCATGGTGGCATTGGCTGCAGGGCTCATGGACCAGATCTTCTGCTTGGGCTTTGACTTCCCCTAGGAATTGGCTGCCAGGTGATAAGTCTATTATATGGTCTAGTCCACCCCTAACTGAACATTAAGGGTTTTAGCCCAATGAGTTGTCTAGCTGATGTTGACTCATGTCTGTGAGCGCTAAGTATAGGTTTCATGGGCAGAAGATAAACCTACATTTAAAAGTATGGCAAGAAATATTGTGCAGAAAGAGAATCTATTCTGTCAAAACCAAGAGTATTTATAGAGTTATTGGGCCAAATACCTTCTGTCTTCTCAGGAAAGAGAAAGTTGGGGCTGTTCAGCCTGGAGAAGAGAAGGTTGTGGGGAGACCTCATAGCAGCCTTGCAGTATCTGAAAAGGGTCTACAAGGAAGCCAGAGAGGGACGCTTCAACAGGAACTGTAGTGATAGGACAAGAGGGAATGGCTTCAAACTGACAGAGCGTAGGATGTTAGGAAAAAATTCTTTACTGTGAAGGTGGTGAGACACTGGAACAGGTTGCTCAGAAAAGCTGTGGATGCTCCATCCCTGGCAGTGTTCAAGGCCAGGTTAGACAAGGCTTTGAGCACCCTGGTCTAGTGAGAGGGTTCCTTGCCCATGGCAGGGGAATTGGAACTAGATATCTTTAACATCCCTGTCAACCCAAACCATTCTATAATTCTATGATTCTGTAAGATAATACAACTGTACCTAAAGGAACTGTATCTTATAGTAGAACTACATCTTCTGCCTGCTATACATAACCTTTAAACCACACAAACATCTGGTGTCTATAGGTGTTTATGAAAGGTGCAGTCACTCTGAACACACCCAACTCCTTCCTAAACAACACCCACCCCAAACCTTCAGCATCTCCCTCACCCTCATGCACAGTGGACATTATCCAACACACTACACATGCATAGAATCCCTCATCCTCTCACAGCCATCCCTGACACTCAGAATTAGACCAGTAATACACTGAAACCAGTGGAAAGATTCCTGTTGGTCATCGGTCACAGTAATCCCTTTAGATGCAAAGCTGATTAAATTGCTGATGATCATACATGGAAACAATGGCTAAACACAGGCAGGTGACACACACCAGCCCTGGTGCCATTACCAGCAAGCACATTCTGCCTCCTGGAAAGATGAGGAATAGCAAAGTAAGACCCAGAATAAACATTTGCAAATCAGAAAAGTATCAGAGTAGGGAATTAAAATCTCATTTGCAACAGTAATTCAATCAGAGGATTTACAAGAATAAATAAATTAAAAGAAAGACAAAACCACAACACAAATAGTCTCTGTAACATGCTTGGACGATACTGATGTTGTTGCAACAAGGTTTAAATAAAGGAATGGCCCTTTTCTTTTTAAGGAATAACCCTTCTCAACTAAAATCCTCTGCAAGAGCTTTATTATCTCCAATTTCTTGGCAGCCACTAGAGGAAAGGTCACTTAATAAAGTGCATTTATTCCTCATTGCAGGAAAACAATATGTCATCCCTGTGTTCATTATTTACCAAATTGTCTTCATTTTTTTCTTCACCTGCTGGGCTTTGGGCTATAAAAATAAATAATATTGTAAAACTAAGCCAGGTATTTTCAGAAAGGATCAGAATTTGTCAAACATGCTCAGTTCACAGAGAGTGAAGGAGAGCGAAAATCAGAGCAGTGGTGCTGAATGATTCATCCTCAGGAAAAGACATAGAGTTAGAAATGCAGACTGGGAGAGGGCTGAGTTTAAATAAGCTGAGAAAGAGTCATAAACTGCAAGGGTAATCACTGCTAATAGCTCAAAATGCATGACAAATAACAGCTGAAAAAGAGACTTTAAAAGGTAAAAGAAAAAACCTCAACTGAGTCATTGCATCATTTCAGGATTCTCTCATCTTATGGCAACACTTGACCAAAGCAAAACCTAAATTACCAGTTGGCCTAATGAATCCCTAAAAATAATAAACGTTTCCAATCTGATAACAGATTTCATGATCTTTGAAGATGGTACCTGAGAGCACAAATACCTAACAGGTTTTAGGATGTAAGTATCTCAGGCACTTTAAAAATCTCACACACTGGATATTCGTACATTCAAATACATTAGTTCTTTTAACAGTGTTTTCTTCCCCCAGCCTCTCACTTTCACCTGTGTACATCCCCAGTCCCAACGAGAATGAAATGACACAGGGTAAAGCTAGAAGTTTAAAACTTTACAGATCTCAACACTAATTTCCTTTTCAGCAACAATTTGGGGTTTCGTCCCTAGCATTTTTCAAGCAGCTCTAGACAAAACTAATAGGATATGCGTCTACCACATCTGTGACTTTTAATTTGTATATGTTGCATCCTACTTCCCTGCTCTCCATCTGTTTGTTGTCTTTTTAAGCTACGATGGTTCAGAGAATCTATACAGGCAGATGCTGAGGGGATGGCATCTATCTGCCTGTATCCTTTTTCCAAATCAGTCTTGCTCCCCAGAAAAGGGATGTGTCCCTCCATCCTACTCACAGTGCCAAACTCCATGGGACTAAGACTAGGGCAGGGGGTAGATTTCATGATGATGATGAAATGCTTAAGATTCACCAGCACATATGTAAGTAAGTGTCATAAAATCATCCTATCTGGAGTCTTCATAAATTTATGTCCTGACTTTAAACACTTTAACTGGCAAAATTTCACTTGTGCTCACAGTGCATCCACCTCCACATTGTGCAGTGGAGGTGGAAGTTAAGGGAGTAGCCAAAATGTGAACCTAAGCCTCTAGGGGGTTAATACACCAGCTTGAATAACTGCTTTGGTTAAAGTTTATTAAATCCTGCCAGCAGACTGTCTGATTGTTAATAGGATTTCCAGTGTAATATCTCCTTGTAAACAAAAATACTGCACTTATCTGCTGGGTGTCTCAGTTGCACACATGTGCGTGTGTGTGAGCATGCGTGGCCCTAAGAATCTCTTTTCTGCATTTATTAAGCATCAGGAAGTAATCCCCTCATGCTGCAGCCAAATACAAAACATGAAAACTCTTTCAAGCAGCCTGTAGCATGCAAAGCAGACCCCTGTAAAAGGCAGGTCCTTGGTGTAAAATTTACAAAGTTCTTCAGAAAGCACATAAAGGTATTTAGTCTTTTGTTCACACTGGGAGCAGAGTTGCCTTGCTTTTCCTCACTTCTACGTTTTCTTTTTTTCCCCCCAGATCCCACAAATACACAGAGTGTTGTTTCACCATTTGATCACGGGCCTTGTGCACTGTGACATCACACTGGCCAGTGTCCTCCTGAAGTGTTCATTCTGTTACCCCCCAAAGCAGTCAGGATTATCAAACATTTCTCTTATCAAAAGAGCTCATCATGATGACCATCACTTCTGACCATCACAGTGCACACAGAGTGTTCTGTCTGTGAAATATGGTCCCCTGATTCGTGTCAATACAGAGCAATGTTAGAATATATATATATATATATACATCGACCTCAATATTATTTTGTTAATATAAGCCTTATATTGTTTGTGATACTGCTTATTTGGAATTGGAAGCTGCTACGACACACAGTGAAGCACTAAAAGCCGCGAGGGCCGAGAGAACCGTGAGGGCAGAGCCCTTGGCACCGCCCCGGCCTCACCCCCGCGGCTGAGGGGGAGGTGTGCTCGGCGGGGCGAAGAGACTTATAATATAGTTTGTTTGTTAAGAACAGTTTGTTTGCTTAGCATTCACCATGTTTTGTCAAACTGCATTGATCCTAGAGGAACTTTTTGGGGGGTTTTTGGGGGGTTCGATCTGTCAGGAATTGATCTCTGGCTGAGTCTGCCAGAGGAGAAGGGGTTAAATTTAGGCGGAGGCTTTGAGGTGTTTAGTCCTGAGCCTGCGCAAGTTTGAGGAGACTGAAGGAGGCGAAGTGAGGCATGTCCCGACAAAGACCTCTCTCTTCTCGGGGCAGTCGTAAATCTGCGTTAACAATGATAAAATAAACCGAACCCAGGCCCTGTGCGGTGTGTGTTGGTAGAGCAGAGACTCCCCGTGCACCCAGCGCTGTTTGCTTGCTTAAATTCGCATAATAAATTGTAAATTTTAACTGCAATCCTGTTTGGGGCTTAGTCATTTATAACATATATAAAGTTGTAGTGTCCAGTGTTTCTTTAAACTGCTATGGAAACCTGTAATAGTATTTTGTTACAATGTAGAGGCAGAAGACAATCACATTCCTTACTTTTTTTCTATTTAGTTTTCCTTCACTTCACTAGGCATCTATATGAGTCTGTTTTCTATACTGGAACTCTTTCAATGATGTCTCAGCTCTGGAAATGTTCAAGGACAAGTTGGATGTGGCTCTGAGCAAACTGATCTAGTGGGTGGCATCCCAGACCACAGCAGAGGTGTTTGTGTATCTTTAAAGCTCCTTCCAACCCAAACCGTACTAAGAGTCTATGAAATTACCTGCATATGCTGTTCTGATCTAGATATCTTACATTAGCAGATAATAATCTTTACTAAGTCACTGTCGTTTTAATTTTATGTATTTGCAGTAGAAACCAGTAGTACAAAAAGTGTCTGTCCCAAGCTTCCTGTAAGAATAGCCACATGTAAAACAGTCATAAAAATAGCAAATTCATGTGATTTTGAGTAGTGATGCCACCTGACCTGCCACTCAACCCTCATAGGTATGCTCATGCAGCTTTCCTCTGTTTCTTCCAAAAAGAAAGGAAGAGTGAGGCTAGGGAATGAACAAGCAGCAGAAGCAGCCCACAGTTGTGGTGGTTCTGTGGATGTGAAAGTCATGGGAGCAGTTGGTGCTTTAATCCAGACATTTCTCTCTCCATACCTCAAGGTTCCATGTTACCAGCAGCTGTAGCTGCAAGAACTTGCTTCCCATAACTTAAAGTAAAGCATAACTCAAATCCCATAACTCAAAGCAAAGCATTAAGCATTAATGCAAAGTCCTCTAAATTCTGCACAATACTGAAAAGCAGCCAGGATGGACCAAATACCTCCAAAAAAGTGTTGCTGTTATGAATTCAGATATTTTTCTTTTTAACCAAAAGAAGTTGCCCAGCAAAGAGCATTTCAGGAGTGCAGTGATGAAGCCCAGACACACAAGCACATTGAATTTCCCTTGTCCAAACAGAAACATTTCAAAACTTTGCTGGCAGCACACAGACAACGCTGGCATCACCTTTTCTTGCTCACAGTCACTGCAGGGGCTCTGTCTTGCATGTATGAGCATGGGAACCCACATTTTGACACCTGAATATAGGCACAGACTGGGTAGGTCAAACAAATATCTGGCACATTTCCTGGTTGCCAATTCATATTGCTTAAGATAACTATTACACACACAGAAGTAGTACCCAATCTTAGCCTAGAAATCCACAGACTTTTTCTTTTTTTTTTTTTTTTTAAATTAAAAGCAAATAAGACTCCTAAATTGCAACCCTCACTTATCAAATGGCTAATGTTATCTCATTCTGCAGTTTTAGCCAGCTCTCCCCAGTGGTCTGCCAAATAAATACCATTCTTTGTTTCATCCAGATTGATCTTCAAATCAGTCTGCCCTCCACCCAGCTTCTATCTTCTGAAGACACTAAATGTATCATTCTAGCACATTAGTGTAATTGCCTATAATAGAGATGTGCAGTTAGAGGTAATTTACATGCACATATGCCTAACAGTGCCCTCACATCCTCATTGAGCATAAGGGATGGCAGGTAGAACCTTGTGAATGAGTTAGATGAAGACTTTCTCATTATTATTCTCTCTCTTTCTCTTTCCTTTTTTTTTGAAGAAAAGGAACAAAAGGACAAATGTGACGTCAACAGCATCTCCATGTACTTCTGTGAGGTGCCACATTTTCAAAACAACTCTTGCTAATAGCAGAAGCTTTGCTGACAAATCAGCTTAGTTGTGTGTATTTAGTCCATAACTAGAATCCCACTAGGAGAGACCCTGTCCTTCATGAAAGTCTAAAATTATTAGAGTAAAAGAAACATGAAGACTTCCATAATCACTAGACCTGGTAGTCATGTACTAGCTCCACAATCCTTTATTCAGAACCCCAAAATTAAATAAAATACTTCATATAGCTTTATGCACCAATATTTTCATAAAATCCTCACCAACACTGCCCTTGAGGTCCCCAAGGATAACTGAATCTCAAAGACCTGTCAGGAATTGAAACTAAAGAAAATGTTTTGAGAATTCTTATTTTAATAGGAAATAGAAAAAGAAAAAAGAAAAAAATCCTTCCACTAATTTCCCATATGACTTTACCTTTACTTTTCCAAGAAATTGCTAGGGATGCTGTCCCCTCTAATAGAAATAGCTTTTGCAAGAGGTTGAAAAAGTGTTCCCTCTTGAAAACAGGAATACAGACCCACTCTTACATGTGTTTATGTGAGCCATACATTCTCTGCAAGGAAAGATTTTGTTCCTGAAAGGGTTGGGGCTTTTTGAAACAAGTAGAAACTAGACTTAAAAGAGCAACGTGGTTTAGGATTCAAGTTTTATGTTTAGTAAATAATCCCACTGTGCATTAATACCCTATATTATTTTTGTCTTTTCCACATGCAGGGTAAATTCCCTTCCCACTTTGCCATGCAATTTTCTGTGGCACAGACTCAGCTTCAGCATGCACAATATATATGATATCAAATATGGTATTTTGAGTTAAAGAAAAAGGTTGCTTAATGATGAGTTAAAATCCCTGAATTGGATATCAAACTTGGCCAGATTTTACTTTCAATGCCATATAGAGGATCTACCCTATTGAGTCATGAAGCTGAAAATAAACCAAACCTAACATTTAAATTATGATTATTTTTTTTTGCAGCTGAGATGTCTCTTTCATACCTCATTGAGTAATTTGCAATGTAAAACTGCTGCCATAGAAGATCCTCATTCAGTGATTTTTATATGGATCTTGCTATTTAGGGAGAAGAAGCAGAAGAAACCAAGAGCCTGCTCTAGAGGAGGCGGAAATCAGACTATTTCTGCTGAGGACCCAGTCTGGAGTGTCAGAAGCTTTTCTAGTCAAGCTCTGAAAGTGGAGTGTTTTCTTACATGTCCAAAATTATTTTAAAACTTGCCTTACATCTAATTTTTTAAACCACTTTCTTACCAACAGGACTTTTGTAGCTGGAACTCCTCACCCTTATACTGGCTGCAGTGGGGAAAAAATCTTTGCAAATCACTCTTCAGAGAGTTTTTGATACAGTCTATAATTCTGAAGGGAGTAGAGTTTGAGTCCCCTTCCTCATCAGCACATGAACCCAGGCCACATGGAGAGGACTACTGGGAAGCATGAGCTCCCTTGTGAGCACCATGCCAGGCAGAGACCTCCTTGCTCCTTGCTGTTCCAAGATTCTCATTTTTTATGTACTCCATACTGATGAGACTCAGTGGGAGGCTTTAGACTTGGTGTTGATGACTTTGGTGCCAACACACTTACACCCTAGGCTTGTTTCTTCCCCCTGCTGCTTCAGGGTCTCTCTGTGGAAGAGACACTGGGTGGGAGAGCTATGGCAGGAGTGTAGACTCTACTTGTCATCATGGGGAGACACAGATTCATGTACTGATCCAGTGATGCATTGCAGAACAATAGATTATGTTTTTATGACAGAGGTTTCTTTTCATAAACTGAAATGCTTATGTAAGTAATCATTGACTTTTAATCTGTATTAGTGGCATAAATGGATTGGACATAGGCAAGCAAATTTACACACGCTTAAATAAGAAGCTTCCTCGGGGACTTCCCTATTCTTTGTTCTCCAGCATCAGGTACATTTTCTTTCCCTTTCTCTTGTAACTTTATCTTTATTGATTTTATAATAAACCACGTTTCAATGATCAGCAATTTTTCAGATACAATGATAATACTTTGCTCTTATAGAATAATGTTTTGCACTCCTGGCTTCTTCCATCCAAATATCTCAAGCACTTTGCAAGCTTCACTTACTTAATGCAGATCAATTACAGGCAGCACCTCTTTTAATAACTCTGCTTTTCTTTCAAGGGAATTGCATTTGGCAAACCTGAATCATGGCTCAGTGTTAACATAAACACACTAATAATCCAATGCAAACAGAAATGACTTCCCTGGTTTACAAAAGGCAGCATGGCACATGGTATTAACCACTAATCTGAGCTTCTTTAGATTACTTTTCTTTTAGAGTCCCCAGAAATGAAAGTGTGCTCTGATTTTCCTCTCGTCATTTGTTGGGGTGGAGAAGTTGTCATTAGGAAGCCTGACACTATTTCCACCTCTTCGCATCTCAGCTATCAAGTCCTTGGCAGACGAGGTGGCTGAAGCAGGATACCTCAGTCTCCTCTTTCCCACACTTGGGGTTTCTAGATTAGGGAAAACCACCACTGTTCTGCACATTATAAAACTTTTAGCAAGAGGCTAATGAAATGCAAAGCTTTCTATAAGACCAGCACTAGCCTTCCTATCAAATCATCTGAAATATTTATTTGCCCTCTTGAATAATTGATAGGGGCATCAGCTCTCCCGGTCAATTGATTTATTAAGGGACTGTTTGGAATTAAACAGCTTAAAGATATTAGATTTAGCAGCGACCTTGCTTGTTAGCATATTCATTTACCTACGGGAGCTCCCATTAGATATTGTTAATACATGACGTTCCCAGTCACGGCCTGGATCTCCTCAAATTGCATTAACACTGGGCTGTTCAGCCACAGAATAACAGGTTTGATTGAGTGCTTGGGCTTGGTGTAATTAGATTTTCCTAGAAAAGGGGGGACTATTTTAATGCTGTGTGTGTTAAACTAGATATGTCATCAGCATTACTGTAATTGGCAAACGGGAGCTTTGGAGACCTGACTGTGTGTGAATGTTTGTGTTTATGACTTGTCCTGCCATTATCATAGATGCCATATAACAGCCCTGCTTACTTACATATGCATGACACTGATAGAAAGTATCTGGCTTCATTAAAAAGCATCCCTTTTGAAATCAGTGGAATATTCTATGCTGAGTAATGGGGTGAATGTATTGTTAGTTAGAACCACCAATTATTTCTCATGCTGAAAAGTTCATGAAATTGGTTAATCAATGTTGAGCACGTAGCATGTGTTGGTGTGTGTGCTCATTCTATGGTTTTGTTAGATATACAGAATCATAGAGTCATAGAGTGGTTTGGGTTGGAAGGGACCTTACAGATCACCTCATTTCAACCTGCCTTCCATTGGCAGGAACACCTGGCAGGAACACCTGGCAGGAACAGGTCATGAAAGGTAACATCCAACCTGGCCTTGAACACTGCCAGGGATGGGGCATCCAGAAAGAAAGATAACCTCCCACAAAGTGTTACTCCTTGACTCCAAAACTCTTTAAAACTTATTGGACAGCACCTTTACACCACTTTCAGCAGAGCACAGTCCTGCTCATTTCAATTTTTCCAGCATGAAATGGTGTAACATAGCGGTGAATCAGGCACTTCATGTTTAATTACGTGCACCTTGATATAATTAAAGGTGCATACAGGTAATCAAACACTTGCTATCCATGTCTAACCACAAGCTTCCTTGAGGGTGAAATGATGCCTTTGGATGCATATGCATGAAATTGGCACTGGCTTAAAAAAGCTCTGTCTGCCAAAACTGTGTTATAAGTGTACCTGCAATTCTATGCTGGACACTGCATTAGCAGGGATACATGGAAGCACTGGATGGAGCCCAGGGAGGAGCAAAAAAAAAATTCATAGGGCATGAGGGAATTATCGTAAAACTGAAGAAAGCACAAGTGTTCACTGTGACTTAAAAAGGCAAAACCAGAGAAATGTGGCTGGAAGGCATACTTGAATGGTCTGTAAAGTTCAACGAAGGCTCAGTGTGGTCAATGGCAGCATTGTCTCCACCACAAGTTTGATTATAAAGATTTAGGATGGCTCATGAAAACACAGTTGTTCGCAGTCAATTCAGGAAGCTAACAACGAGCCTGTGTTTCAACAAGTTTGGAAGCTACTGATGCAATTACAGAATGTTTTTATTTATATGACTAGACACACATACATATATTAGAACAACTTGTTCAGCAAAAAATGGAACTGAAGATACTACAGGAGAGAAGAGCTGTAGAAGTAAGGAATGTGCTGCAGTCAGGAGGCTGGATATAAAGCAGTGTTCTCAATATGAGAACTTTCATCACTAAACAGAAGAGAGAGCAAAAAGAAAAAGCAACAAAATAAGAAAAAAATTTTCTTTCTTTTTCCCCCTTCTCCCAAAATACACTTGGTAGATAACTTGGGTCTTGAGAGATATAATTAATATTAAATAAGTCTGAAAAACCATGTTTTCCCTGACTCTGTGTTCTCTTTAATGAACAGATTTGTTCTGCCAGCTCTTCAACGAGTGAGGAATCCAGTCTTCCCTTGGTTTTTTTTCCTTCCAGTGGGACAGGAATACTGGAAATGTTGAGAGGTGGCTGTGTTTTTTTAAAGCCAAATTATTTCATGTGCCAAAGCACCATACTTGGGAAAGAAGAGATTTCCAAGAAGAGTTGTGTGTACAGCCAAAGCAGTAAACAAAAAGGAACAACAAAAGTCATTTGTTCCTGAGCAGAGGCTAAGAGGATTTTAAGTTAGAGCAAAGGACTTGTAGCACTAAACTGGCAGGTGACTGGCAGAGACAGCTGCCTGAATATTTGAAACTGGCCTGAGTTTTGTAAAATGTATTTATTTTATTTGAGCTCAAACATGCACTCATTAGTAATGTGATCCTCCTGCTAAACGCCAGGCCAGGACAAGGGTGCTCAGAGCCAGGCCTTCAGCGTCAGAGTCCAGTCCCACACGGGCAAACCAAGACTGGGGAAAGAAGACTCTTGGTTGCACAAACAAAATAACAAAACAGCTCTGATTTTCCCTAAAAGACAGGCAGGAAACCAGAATAGAATGACCCACCCTCAGATTTTGACTTAGGTCCAGGGATGTCAATACACCCATTTATATTTGCAGGACTCATGAAAATTGTTTTTCTTGTGACACTGCATTTCCCGGCTCCAGCTGACCCTGTAGCTTCTCGGCCCATGTATTCCCTTTACAAGGCAAATTTCTTGGCTCGCAGGCACATGGGTCATCAGCGTACAGCTAAAGTTCACCAGAGTTTGCAATGGTAACTAACTCGTAATAAAAAAGTAGCTTTTTATTTTGAAAATCTCTGGCAAATTTTGATGGCAAAGTTCGGATTTTTTTAGAATAGTTAAAAAACCACAAATCCACACAAATAAAAGTAAGTTCCTCCAGTTTCGGTACTGGGAATCCCTAGAGGATCAGTAATGAAATCTAATCAGAAATGCAAAGTGCAACCGGCAACCTGACTACCCCCTTCACTCAAAAAGAAGCAAAATAAAATCACTATGATTATCAAGGAAGTGAGTAGATTTTATTTGCAAGTCACTAATAGTCTAGCAGATTTGTATTTTTTTAATGAACAAACCCTCTGCTAATTCACATTAAAAATGAATGGAAATGAGGGGTAAAAGGGTTTCCTAAATCTGGAGTTCTCTGCAGAATAACCCTTAGAAAGGGGCACATGTTCCCACACCACCGATCAAGCCTTTACACAATCCCTCAGCACCCAAAACAGCCTGACCAAGTACCACAGTGCCCAAGAAGTCCCACACTAATAATCAAATAGTCCCACACCAGCAATCAATTCCGTTCAGCAGTAAAGAAATCCTTGCTGTAAATAAAAAGTAGAATAAACTGGAACTAATGATTTATCCCATGTTTTCTGTGAATTGCTATTCCACTAGGCATGACATTGAACTGGGGAAAAAAAAAAAAGACAGAGTAGAGGTTGAATATAAACAGAGTAGAGTTTGCATTCCTGGACTGATGTTTTATTTAAAAAGGCAATTCTGGTTGCCATTTCTTTTTTTTATATATATTAGAAAGAAAATGAATATTTTCCGAGTATTGCTTTTCTCATTCGTTCATCTCATGTGCAAGAAACTACTCCTTAAAATAACTTGGAGCTTTCTTTTTTTAATGCCTGAGAGAAAAATGTGCATTCAAGTAACAACAGCAGAAAGTGCTGCCCAATCCTTAATCACTGCTTACTGATTTAGGTCCATTTTATTAGCAGGCAGTCCTTTTCCAGAAAGCCATTTTCTTGGCAGGGAGCACAGAGTATTTGCGGGGGCAGAGGGCCAATTCCACCACCCC